>NW_013795219.1:0-583 GCF_000517525.1 Limulus polyphemus | reverse complement strand
ATTGGGTCCATGGAGATACATACAAATTTCAGTTTTGCATTTTGTCGGTTTTCGGACATTTTTTTCTTTCTTACCACTACTTCGCCCCCTGTTGATGAATCTACACCCAATTTGGCATGAAGATTTGTTGGGCCCATTAGGAGATACATGCAAAGTTGCAGTTTCACATTTTGTGTTTTGCAGTTTTTATGAGCGTTTTTGACAATAACATATAAATGAAGCACATTTTACATGTCCTAACATAACCGTTCATTAATCATGAATTTACATAACTTCCGTCCAGGGGACGGGTACTTCAGCTAGTTTTCAATATAAAACTGGGCGAGATATTGTTAACTATGAATTATAAATTGTTTCTCTACATTGTACCGAAAATGGTTAGAGATGATGCAAGATGTTTTTAACAATATAGTATAAAAGAAATAGTTAGTTCCAAAGTATACAGCGTAAAGTATCGTTAACAATATTCCAAAAATATTGTTGCGTCAGCAAGGTCACGTGACTAGTATCACGCCACTTCTTTCTCGAACCTTCGGGAGATTACTAGATTGGGGGTAATCTGCTATATATAAGATGGTCACAA
>NW_013795218.1:0-1407 GCF_000517525.1 Limulus polyphemus | reverse complement strand
GTAACCATCACTAGAGACACTAATAACCACCACTAGTGACTCTAGTAACCCACCATTAGTGACTCTAGTAACCACCAATACTGACGCTAGTAACCACCACTAGCGACACTAGTAACCACCACTAGTGACATTATTAGTGTCTCTAGTAGTGAGTACTTGTGTCACTTGTGGTGGTTACTAGTGTCAATAGTGGTGGTTACTAGTATGACTAGTGGTGGTTACTAGTGTCCCACAGCTAGTGACACTAATAACCACCACTAGTGACACTAGTAACCACCACTAGTGTCACTAGTGGTGGTTACTCGTATCTGGTTACTACTGTCACTAGTGGTGGTTACTAGTATCACTAGTGGTGGTTACTAGTGTCACTAGTGGTGGTTATTAGTATCACTAGTGTTGGTTATTTGTGTCAGTAGTGGTGGTTACTAGAGTCACTAGTGGTGGTTATTAGTGTCTTTAGTGGTGGTTATTAGTGTCACTAGTGGTGGTTACTAGTATGACTAGTGGTGGTTACTAGTGTCACTAGTGGTGGTTACTAGTGTCACTAGCGATGATTATTAGTGTCACTAGTGGTGTTTATTAGTATCACTAGTGGTGGTTTTTATTGTCACTAGTGGTGGTTACTAGAGTCACTAGTGGTGGTTACTAGTGTCAGTAGTGGTGGTTACCAGAGTCACTAGTGGTGGTTATTAGTGTCTCTAGTGGTGGTTACTAGTATGACTAGTGGTGGTTACTAGTGTCACTAGTGGTGATTATTAGTATGACTAGTGGTGGTAACTAGTGTCACTAGTGGTGGTTACTAGTATCACTAGTGGTGGATACCAGTGTCACTAGTGGTGGTTATTAGTGTCACATGTGTTGGTTATTAGTGTCACTAGTGGTGGTTACTAGTCCCCTAGTGACACTAATAACCCACACTAGTGATACTAATAACCACCACTAGTGACACTAGTACTCACCACTAGAGACACTAAGAACCACCACTAGTGACACTAGTAACCACCACTAGTCATACTAGTAACCACCACTATTGACACTATTAACCACCACTAGTCATACTAATAATCACCGCTAGTGACACTAATAACCACCACTAGAGACACTAATAACAACCACTAGTGACTCTAGTAACCACCACTAGTGACACTAGTAACCACCGCTAATGATACTAGTAACTACCACTAGTGACACTAGTAACCACCACTAGTGATACTAGTAACCACAAGTGACACTAAGAACCACCACTAGTCATACTAGTAACCACTAGTGACACTAGTAACCACCACTAGTGATACTAATAACTACCACAAGTGTTACTAGTAACCACCACTAGTGACACTAGTACTCACCACTAGACATACTAGTAACCACCACTACTGACACTAGTAACCACCACTAGTGACACTA
>NW_013795217.1:0-582 GCF_000517525.1 Limulus polyphemus | reverse complement strand
TTAATATATGTGTGTGTGTGTATATATATATATATATATAGCTGATAACAACATATAAAGACTTCCTGAATTATAAATTAGACCCTCAGAGAATCTAACATAGCCCATAATAGAGGCAGAGCCAGTACTAAACCTGTCAGATTAACAGGTTTTGTGATATCCTACCAAGAAACATAGTCTATTATTTTCCCATGAAATTAAAATAATAATAGCAGCTGAGTGATATATTATCTATATAGTAGCTTGCCACATAAAATAAAAAAACAAAGTATTGTCTCTCATACTTACTTTATGTACTTTATGGTGTGTATTTGTATATTTACAATTAAAAAAAAAGTATTTTTTTCTATATAGCACAGCGGTATGTCTGAGGACTTACAACGCTAAAAACCGGGTTTCGATTCCCGTGGTGGGCAGAGCACAGATAGCTCATTGTGTAGCTTTGTGCTTAACTTCAAACAAACAAATAAAAAATGTCACATATGAAATTTCTGTTTGTTCGTTGTGTGTTTGTTTCAGAAATTCACGTAAAGCTAAACAAGGACTATCTGCGCTAACCATCCCTAGTTTTGAACTGACAGA
>NW_013795216.1:0-582 GCF_000517525.1 Limulus polyphemus | reverse complement strand
GTATAAGTAACTGTACTATTTGGGTTATTATATATCTATAAATATTTTTAGGATAGAATAGCGATCTTAGCTGTAGTGTAATGTAGAGATCTTGCTACAATGTGAAACATAACTACATCTAGTGATTTTAATGCTAAAATGTGCAACTTAATGTATTCCTGAGATATGACTATAAACATGCGTGGCTCTAGTGTATTCCTGAGATATGACTATAAACATGCGTGGCTCTAGTGTGATTCTGAGATGGGACTATAAACATGCGTGGCTCTAGTGTGATTCTGAGATGGGACTATAAACATGCGTGGCTCTAGTGTAATCCTGAGATGGGACTATAAACATGCGTGGCTCTAGTGTATTCTGAGATGGGACTATAAACATGCGTGGCTCTAGTGTAATTCTGAGATGGGACTATAAACATGCGTGGCTCTAGTGTAATCCTGAGATGGGACTATAAACATGCATGGCTCTAGTGTAATTCTGAGATGTGACTATAAAAGCGCGTGGCTCTAATGTAATTCCAATATGTCTGATATGTAGCTATAAAAGTGTGTGGCTGTAATGTAATCTCAGGATGTGACTAAA
>NW_013795215.1:0-583 GCF_000517525.1 Limulus polyphemus | reverse complement strand
CTCTGATGATCATCGTTTTCAACGTGTGAACGTTGCTTCGTCTCTTCTGGCTCGTAATGCGCGTGAACCATTTTTGGACAATATTGTCACCGGTGGTTAAAAATGGATTCTATATGTGACTTTGTGTCTTAGACAAAAACCACTTCCGACCCCAAAACCTGGACTCCATCCACAGAAAGTGATGCTTTGCATTTGGTGGAACATCAAAGGAGTAATTCATTTCTAACTCCTCAATCCACAGCGAACTATCAATGCAGAGATCTATAGTCAGCAACTGGAACGTTTAAATCAAGCCCTTCATCAGAAACGTCCTTCACTCGTCAATCGGAAAGGTGTTATCCGCGACAATGCACATCCACATGTGGCACATTTGACGCAACACAAGATCATGGATTTGGTTTGGGAAGTTCTCCCCTACCCACCATATTCTCCAGATATGGTACCATCAGATTACCATCTTTTTCGTTCGCTTCAACACCATCTTAATGGGAAAACGTATGTAAATGTGGAAGGTGTTAAAGAGGACATCGACATGTTTTTTGCTTCAAAGCCAAGTGATTTCTTTTATCAGGGCAATAACAAT
>NW_013795214.1:0-582 GCF_000517525.1 Limulus polyphemus | reverse complement strand
CGGCTGAAAGGGCGAGCATGTTTGGTGAGACGGGGATTCGAACCCACGCTCCGCAGATTGCGAGTCGAGCTCCCTAACCACATGGCCATGCCGGGCCTTCGTTATTTATGAAGATGCGATCTATAAAAAAGTAATCTAGTTGTTACAATCTAGTTGTCGTGGTAGTTAGTTATTGGTACACTATTATAAATAAAAGTGAAAATGCTCGAAATATTTTTTAAATTCAAACACGGTCTTGTGTGTTTTCAAAGGAAGAACAATTTTTTATATCGTTGTCTTGCTAAAATAATAAATATACAACGTTTAAACGTTGTATATTTATTATTTTAACATTATACACAAGTGCCGATATAAATATATATATTGTTAGGTGTCTGCTCGTTTGTTAATTTCCGGTATAAATTCTTCCCGAGGAACTTCAGCGATATGAGTCCTTTCTTAATTAAAACTAGTTTATTCTTTCTCGATACAAATTTTAGTAATACACAGAATTTCCACAGTCACTTACTTTAACTTAACTACTTTTATAAACACACGCTGTAAATCACAGCGATTCACACACTTTACTTACGGTGCCTACTG
>NW_013795213.1:0-581 GCF_000517525.1 Limulus polyphemus | reverse complement strand
CTACACGATAAGCACAAGTTTAATACTGTTATACAATAAGTACAAGTTTAATACTGCTACACGATAAGCACAAATTTAATACTGCTATACGATAAGTACAAGTTTAATACTGTTACACGATAAGCACAAATTTAATACTGCTATACGATAAGTACAAGTTTAATACTGCTACACGATAAGCTATAACTAGCTTGAATGTTGTACTTAATTATCAAGAGTGCAGTTTCTACAGTTCGGTTTCTGTGGACTAGTGACACATTATAAACAACCAAAGAGTGCACAGGATGTCGCGTGTCTCAAACAAGAACTGTAAATTTCCTGAACACGTATGTGGACTAAGTTTAAGTTTTACATCGTATTTGACCACACCAGGTGTACAGTTCCGTCGCAATAGAAGGTGACACATCACCGCCCATGGGCTAACGAAACCCAGCCCAAACCCAAAGGATAAATTGAATCGAGTGCTATAACTAGCTTGAATGTTGTATAGTTTCAAACATTCATTTTAAAAGAAACTCAAATCACGTCACAAGCAGACGACCCACAATACTAGACGAGAGTTGACGAGACTGGAATCATAT
>NW_013795212.1:0-716 GCF_000517525.1 Limulus polyphemus | reverse complement strand
AATATGGTGGTTATAAATTCGGTAACTAGAGTTACACCTAAGTGTTCATGGAGTAGTTTTACCATGTAAGGCTAAAGGACAGAATTTATAGCCACCATACTCATTCCATGAACACCTAGGTGTAACTCTAGTTGTAGTTGTGCCAAGTAAGGCTAAAGATGAGTATGGTGGTTATAAATTCCGTAACGAGAATTACACCTAGGTGTTCATGGTGTAGTTGTACCAAGTAAGGCTAAAGATGAGTATGGTGGTTATAAATGCGGAAACTAGAGTTACACCTATGTGTTCATGGAGTAGTTGTACCAAGTAAGGCTAAAGTTGAGTATTGTGGTTATAAATTCGGTAACTAGAGTTACACCTAGGTGTTCATGGAGTAGTTGTACCAAGTAAGGCTAAAGATGAATATGGTGGTTATAAATTCGGTAACTAGAGTTACACCTAAGTGTTCATGGAGTAGTTTTACCAAGTAAGGCTAAAGATGAGTATGGTGGCTATAAATTCTGTAACTAGAGTTACACCTAGGTTTTCAATGAGTAGATGTACCAAATAACGCTAAAGATGAGTATGGGGGTTACACATTCTGTAACTAGAGTTACAGCTAGGTGTTCATGGAGTAGTTGTACCAAGAAACTCATAAATCCAATTTAGATACCAACTGTACCTAAATTTACTATATGCTCGTGTCTTCCTTATACTGGCAAACAAAGCTTAAATTG
>NW_013795211.1:0-1233 GCF_000517525.1 Limulus polyphemus | reverse complement strand
AATATAAAAGTTATTAAAATATAGGTAAGAAAGGCTTAAAAGACCGTTATCAAAGTCGAAAAAATCTAGTCTATGAAGGCCTAAAAAGACAATAATGAAAAACGACAAAATCTAATAAAATAAAACTAAAAACCCGTTTTCAAAGTCAACAAAATCTAGTGGAAAACGGACTAAAGGACCGTTATCAAAGTTAACAAAAACCAGTGGAAGAATGACTAAAAGACTATTATAACAGTCGACAAAATATAGTGGAAGAAGGACTAAAATAATCGTCAATAAAGTTAAGAAAATTTAGTGGAGGAAGGACTAGAAATTCCGTTATCAATGAAAACAAAATTTAGTACAAGAAGGACTAAAAGGACAATTATGAAAGTCATTAAAATCTAGAGTTAGAATGACTAAAAACACCGTCATAAGTAGAAAAAATCTAGTCTAAGAAGGCTTAAAAAGACAATTATGAAAATCGACAAAATGTATTGGAAGAATAACTAAAAACCCAAGAAAATCAAATGAAAAAAGGGCTAAAAATACCGTTATGAAAGTCTCTTTTTGTCATTCTTACAATAGATTTTTTCCTGTTATGAAAGTCGATGAAATCAAGTGTAAGACATACTATATAGAGATTATCAAAGTTAACAAAATTTTGCAGAAGAAAGACCATTATCAAAGCCAACAACCTCTAGTGTAATAAGGATTAAAAAGACCATTATGAAAGGCATTAAAATATAGTGTAAGAAAGACTAAAATACCGCTATCAAAGTAGAAAATATCTAGTCTAAGGCCTAAAAAGACAGTTATGAAAGTCGATAAAATCTAGTGGAAGAAAACTAAAAACCCGTTTTCAAAGTCAACAAAATCTAGTGGAAAACGGACTATAAGGACCCTTATCAAATTCAACAAAATCTAGTGGTAGGAGGCCTAAAAGACTGTTATAACAGTCGACCAAATATAGTGGAAGAAGGACTAAAAAGACCGTCATTAAAGTTAACAAAATCTTGCGGAGGAAGGACTAAACTACCGTTATCAATATCGACAAAATCTAGTTTAACAAGGATTAAAAAGACCCTTATAAAAGTTATTAAAATATAGTGTAAGAAAGGCTTAAAAGACCGTTATCAAAGTCGAAAAAATCTAGTCTATGAAGGCCTAAAAAGACAATAATGAAAAACGACAAAATCTAATAAAATAAAACTAAAAGACCGTTATCAAAGTCGAAAAAATCTAGTCTATGAA
>NW_013795210.1:0-751 GCF_000517525.1 Limulus polyphemus | reverse complement strand
AAAAACGACCATAAAGTCCAGAACAAGGTTTACTTACTTCACTCAACGTTTCGTAATTACACCTTCTTCAGAAACGTCCTGGTGATAGACTTGCAATGAACAACAAACTGTAAGCTCTTAACTTTGTTCTATAGACTAATAGAGAGCATGGAACAAGGTGTTGCGGATAATATTGTTTAACTTAAATCAAAAAATTCATATCAGCATCAATGTCTAACAATAGCATTATAGGTGTGCAGTCTAAAATTGTAGAGAAAGTATTTGAACATTGACATAAAAATATGGTAAGCATAAAATAAACAAGGTGTAAATATATATATGTATATTTAAAAGAAAAATATATTTGAAAAATAAAGTTATCCAAAGAGAAAAATCCTGTGTCGCATTTAATATGTGGTTTAAATTTCGTAATATGTAATGCTTCTCTATAGTCATGGTCAAAAGAAGTATTAGCAGTTGTAAGGACTTCTATTTGTAAAGGGCAGTCACATGCTGGTCTGCCATATTTTTATAGTCGGTGATCCGTTATGGCATTACTATCTTTGTTGAATTAATTTAAGGATCGTACGTGTTCAACATGTCTATCGTATGATGCACGAGATGTTCCATGTTTTTATAGACGGTGATCCGTTATGGCATTACTGTCTTTGTTGAATTAATTTAAGGATCGTACGTGTTCAACAAGTGTATCGTATGATGCACGAGATGTTCCATGTTTTTATAGTCGGTGATCCGTTATGGCATTACTGTC
>NW_013795209.1:0-583 GCF_000517525.1 Limulus polyphemus | reverse complement strand
TAACCAGAGTTAAACCTAAACGTTCATGGAGTAGTTGTGCCAAGTAAGGGCTAAAGATGAGTATGGTGGTTATAAATTGTGTAACTAGAGTTACACCTAATTGTTCGTGGTGTTTTTGTACCAAATAACGCTAAAGATGAGTATGGGGGTTATAAATTCGGTAACCAGAGTTAAACCTAAGTGTTCATGGAGTAGTTGTACGAAGTAAGGCTAAAGATGATTATGGTGGTCATAAATTCTGTATCTAGAGTTATACCTAGGTGTTCATGGAGTAGTTGTACCAAATAACGCTAAAGATGCGTATGGTGGTTACAAATTCGGTAACTAGAGTTAAACCTAGGTGTTCATGGAGTAGTTGTTCCAAGTAAGGCTAAAGATGAGTATGGTGGTTATAAATTCGGTAACTAGAGCTACACCTAAGTGTTCATGGAGTTGTTGTACCAAATAACGCAAAGATGAGTATGGGTTACACATTCAGTAACTAGAGTTACACCTAGGTGTTGATGGAGTAGTTGTACCAAGTAAGGCTAAAGATGAGTATGGTGGTTATAAATTCGGTAACTAAAGTTACACCTAGGTGTTC
>NW_013795208.1:0-1406 GCF_000517525.1 Limulus polyphemus | reverse complement strand
CTATGATTTTATTCTGTACGTTGTATTATAATGTGATCGTATGTGAAGCCACACCATACAGACTGTACTTACCAATCTATGAGTTTATTCTATAGGTTGTATTATAATGTGATCGTGTGTGAGGTCACACTTTACAGACTGTACTTACCAATCTATGAGTTTATTTTGTAGGTTGTATTATAATGTGATCGTTCGTGAGGCCACACCTTACAAACTTTACTTACCAATATGTGAGTTTATTCTGTAGTATGTATTATAATGTGATCGTGTGTGAAGCCACACCTTACATACTGTACTTACCAAACTATGAGTTTATTCTGTGCGTTGTATTATAATGTGGATACGATCACATTGTAATACAACCTACTGAATAAACTCATAGATTGGTAAGTACTGTCTGTAAGGTGTGACCTCACACGTACTTACCAATCTATGAGTTTATTCTGTAGGTTGTATTACTAATGTGATCGTATGTGAAGCCACACCTTACAGACTGTACTTACCAATCTGTGAGTTTATTTTGTAGGTTGTATTATAATGTGATCGTGTCTGAGGTTACACCTTACAGATTGTACTTACCAATCTGTGAGTTTATTCTGTAAGTTGTATTATAATGTGATCGTGTGTGAGGTCACACGTTACAAACGTTACTTACCAATCTATGAGTTTATTCTGTAGGTTGTATTATAATGTGATCGTTTGTGAAGCCACACCTTACAAACTGTACTTACCAATCTACGAGTTTATTCTGTAGGTTGTATTATAATGTGATCGTATGTGAAACCATACCATACAGACTGTACTTACCAATCTATGAGTTTATTCTATAGGTTGTATTATAATGTGATCGTGTGTGAGTCACACTTTACAGACTGTACTTACCAATCTGTGAGTTTATTTTGTAGGTTGTATTATAATGTGATCGTGTCTGAGGTTACACCTTACAGATTGTACTTACCAATCTGTGAGTTTATTCTGTAAGTTGTATTATAATGTGATCGTGTGTGAGGTCACACGTTACAAACTTTACTTACCCTAATATATGAGTTTATTCTGTAGGTTGTATTGTAATGTGATCGTTTGTGAAGCCACACCTTACAGACTGTACTTACCAATCTATGAGTTTATTCTGTAGGTTGTATTATAATGTGATCGCGAGTGAAGCTACACCTTACAGACAGTACTTACCAATCTATGAGTTTATTCTGTAGGTTGTATTACTATGTGATCGTATGTGAAGCCACACCTTACAGACTGTACTTACCAATCTGTGAGTTTATTTTGTAGGTTGTATTATAATGTGATCGTGTCTGAGGTTACACCTTACAGATTGTACTTACCAATCTATGAGTTTATTCTGTAGGTTGTATTACTATGTGATCGTATGTGAAGCCACACCTTACAGA
>NW_013795207.1:0-1177 GCF_000517525.1 Limulus polyphemus | reverse complement strand
CAATCTGTGTAGTTCTTTTATACAAGAATAAGGAAAAAATTATCGCAAAGTTAAAAAGCTATGTAGGGCTGACTATTGAACCAAACAATATAGGGATGGAAATGGACATATCACTTGATCAGGCTAATGATCGCAGAGCTGTCTTGACTTTACATTGAGAATAAAATCCCTACGCTACTGGTTTCTCCATTTTGTCTATCGAAAGCTTGGTACTTGAATAGAATATTCGCAGAGCTATCTTGACTTTACATTAAGAATAAAATCCCTACGTTACTGGTTTCTCCATTTTGTCTATCGAAAGCTTGGTACTTGAATAGAATATCAGCTTTCATCATTATACCTTTCCTTTAGTTAACTTTAGAATGCTACTTGTATGATTATTTTACGATAAAGTAACATTTTACGACTGGAAATTCTGGTTCTATTTGTTTTGTTAGTGAAGAAGCCATTAATGAGGGGATTTTATTCTCCATGTAAAGTCGAAACGGCTTAGTTTGCTATGTGATCATTAGCCAATCAAGTGATATGCCCACTTGCTTCACTATCTTGATTGGTTGCTTTTTCAAGTTCAGTAGCCAACCTTACATAGATTATTTATTTATCGATAATTTTTCCTTATACTTGTTTGTTTACTTTTTTTTTATAAGATGGTGTACATTGGTTACTAGGTTATGGAGTGTATTCTAAGCTAAAAATAGTGAAATACTTTAGTGTCTTATTGTTAGTACATACTAGACCACCGTGACCCGTTGGGTCACCCACTATTTATAGGTTATGAAGAATTCAAGCTAATTTCAATATTGCACCGAAATGAAGGTTTATTTTGAGATAATTTAATTAAATATTTCAATCCATTCGTCTTATTCATAATTCAAGAAAAGATATTTGAGTGTTGATCGGGAGTAAAAGGAAAGACCATTTCATTTCTCAAAGAAGATGAGAACATTGACAGGGAAATATATTTGAACGAAGAAGTTTTGTAAAGAGCGCGAACGGTAGTGTTTGTTTGTTTGTAATGAAGCACAAAGCTACACAATAGACTATCTGTGCTTTGTCCACCACGGGTATCGAAACCCGGATTCTAGCGTTGTAAGTCCGCAGACATACCACTGTGCCACTGGGGGCGAACGGTAGTGTAATGTAAAATTACTCATGCTAGACATTTTCCTAAAAGTGA
>NW_013795206.1:0-583 GCF_000517525.1 Limulus polyphemus | reverse complement strand
TGAGGGTCGCGGGTTCGAATCTCCGCCTCACCAAATATGCTTGCCCTGTCAGCCGTGGGGGCGTTATAATGTGACAATCAATCCCACCATTCGTTGGTAAAAGAGTAGCCCAAGAGTTGGCAGTGGGTGGTGATGACTAGCTGCCTTCCCTCTAGTCTTACACTGCTAAATTAGGGACGGCTAGCGCAGATGCTCTCGTGTAGCTTTGCGCGAAATTCAAAAATTAACAAACAAATCTTTGACTCCTCCTCTTGTTTATCGACTTCTTTCAGTTATCTCTGCGTTCTGCCCCTATGTGACTATGCTGATATTCATACAGCACGGTGAATTTTAGCATATCCACAATATAAAAAAATAGTGTACTTCAAAGTACTTTTGCCCAAAATTGTTTTTAAGAAGTGAAATTGTTGTAACCTAAACCAACCAAGTCAAGTCAAATAATCGCATCATTACTATGATCCAAGCAATTCAAGTCCTCCTAACCAAATTTAAATTCTTCGTGATTTTTTTTTCTCCGCGATCCATATCTAGTGCACGAGTGAGGTGAAGAGACAAATGTTTCTGAATACCCCCGATTGCTTCT
>NW_013795205.1:0-1185 GCF_000517525.1 Limulus polyphemus | reverse complement strand
TTTGTTTGAGTTATGGTAGTCATCATCCTGTAGCTTTGTTTGAGTTATGGTAATATCACTTGTAGCTTTGTTTGAGTTATGGTAGTCATCAACCTGTAGCTTTGTTTGAGTTATGGTAGTCATAACATGTAGCTTTGTTTGAAATATAGAGGGTGTTATGGACAACTATGTAATAAATACACAGGGTGTTATAGACAACTATGTAGAAATATAGAGGGTACTTTTGATAATAATGTAATAGATACACGTGGTGTTATGAACAACTGTGTAATATATACATAAGGTGTTATAAAAAATTTTGTAATAAATACACCGGGTGTTATGGACAACTATGTAGAAATAAAATGGGTGTTACGGACAACTATGTAGAAATATAGAGGGTGTTATGGACAACTACGTAGAAATATAGAAGGAGTTATGGACAACTATGTAATAAATACACAGAAAGTTATGGACAACTATGTAGAAATATAGATGACTACCATAACTCAAACAAAGCTATAGGTGATGACTACCATCTACAAAGTTGTCCATAACACCGTGTGTTTTTATTACATAGTTGTCCATAACATCCTGTGTATTTATTACATAGTTTTCCATAACACCTATTATATTTCTGCATAGTTGTCCATAACAACCTCTATATTTGTACATTATCGTCAATAACACCCTGTATATTTCTACATAGTTGTTCATAACATCCTCTATACTTCTACATTGTCGTCAATAACACCCTGTGTATTTATTACATAGTCGTCCATAACACCCTATATATTTCTACATAGTCGTCCATAACACCCTCTATAATTCTACATAGTTGTCCATAACATCCTGAATATTAATTACATAGTCGTCCATAACACCCTCTATATTTCTACATAGTTGTCCATAACACCCTGAGTTATTATTATATAGTTCTCCATAACACCCTCTGTATTTCTACATTGTTGTTCATAACACCTTGTGTATTTATTACATATTATTCCTTAACACCCTCTATATTTTTACAGTTGTTCATAACAACCTCTATATTTCTACATAGTTGTCCATAACATTCTGTGTATTTATTACATAGTTGTCCATAACTCTCTCTATATTTCTACGTAGTTGTCCATAACACCCATTTTATTATTACATAGTTGTCCATAACACCCATTTTATTTCTACATAGTTGTCCATAACACC
>NW_013795204.1:0-860 GCF_000517525.1 Limulus polyphemus | reverse complement strand
ATCATCTAATAAATTATACACATTAAGACCTCTCCATCATCTAACAGATTATACACATTAAGACATCTCTCTAATCTAACAGATTATACACATTAAGACCCCTCTATCATCTAACATATTATACACATTAAGACCTCTCCATCATCTAACAGATTATACACATTAAGACCTCTTCATCATCTAACAGATTATACACATTAAGACCTCTCTTTAATCTAACAGATTGTACACATTAAGACCTCTCCATCATCTAACAGATCATATACATTAAGACCTCTCTCTAATCTAACAGATCATATACATTAATACCTCTCTCTAATCTAACAGATCATATACATTAAGACCTGTCTCTAATCTAACAGATTATATACATTAAGACTTCTCTCTAATCTAACAGATCATATACATTAAGACCTTTCTCTAATCTAACAGATTATACACATTACGACCTCTCTCTAATCTAACAGATTATATACATTAAGACCTCGCCATCATCTAACGGATTATACACATTAAGACCTCTTCATCATCTAGCAGATTATACACATTAAGATCTCTCCATCATCTAACAGATTATACACATTAAGACCCCCTCTATCATCTAACAGATTATACACATTAAGACCTCTCTCTAATCTAACAGATTATATACATTAAGGCCTCTTCATCATCTAACAGATTATACACATTAAGACCTCCCTCTAATCTAACAGATTATACACATTAAGACCTCTTCATCATCTAACAGATTATACACATTAAGACCTCTCCATCATCTAACGGATTATACACATTAAGACCTCTCCATCATCTAACAGATTATACACATTAAGACCTCTCTCTTATCTAACAGATTATAC
>NW_013795203.1:0-583 GCF_000517525.1 Limulus polyphemus | reverse complement strand
AGTCATTTTAACATAAACACACGCTATAATTCACAATGATTTACACACTTTACTTACGGTTTGACTCGATTATCCCGTTATCAATTTATTAGCCGGCTTATTTACTAGAATAGAGGGCGTCTAGCAAACGCTGGGACGTTCGTGAGGTTCCCCGATCCTTCTAGAATCTCATCACGTGTTACCAGCGTCACGTGACTTCCGCTGTCGTAACACTGCCCCTTCTTTAGTATTGTTCGTCCCGAACAATAGCCACTTACATTAAACCAATAGATAATTAACAATAACTTAATTAAATGTACATAATTTACAAATACAAAATTAAAATTCAACAAAGTCTCTTAATTTTACGGGACGTAACTTCTTCCGTACTGGTCTCTGTCTCGTTGGCTTCTGCTTCACGTGGGGTTCATCTGCTCCATCAGGAAATGTACTATTATCGGTAACAGTCACATCAGTGGTAGTAACTTCATTAAGGGCTCACTGTTTCCCTTCTCAAAACCGGGTAGAGTTTCTTCTTCGACAGTGGCTTTTTCAGGTGATGCGTCTTCAGCAGTGTCATTTGTTTTGTTGTTCACTTCGTTCC
>NW_013795202.1:0-822 GCF_000517525.1 Limulus polyphemus | reverse complement strand
GAAAACTCTGATAAGGAGACCAAAACGTAATACAATATTCCAAATGAGGCCTAACTATTGATTGTTATATAGAGATAGAATAATTACCTTTCATAAAATTTACTTGTATGTAATGTCTTTAATTACATACTCCTCAAAATTCAAGATATTTTTCTTCAGTCATGCTATTGAGTAGGTTGCCATCTACATTAAACATTTAATCAAAATCCTGATCACTCAAATGCATTACGTTGCACATTCCCTCTGAGGAGTATTGCAATTGGGTCCTCGTGTGTTTCCCTGTCTGTCTGTGTTTCCGCACGCGCGTATCTCGTAAACTAATAGACCGATGTAAACGAAAATTTTACACAAGATGGGAAATCAGTATGGGACAGTCCTCCCCACATTTGGTTCGGATTCAGATTCTGGATCACCTTGAAGCATTTTTTATAATGGTGAGATAAGGCATTTTTGCGTTTTGGGGATCATAACTCTGTAAAGTGTGATCGGATTTGTACTAAATTTAATGGGTACATTAAGATTGAGACTCCTCATCACACTACAAAAAATAATCCGGATCGTTGATCATTCTGGATCTGAGAAAGATTTTCTGAGTTTTCGAAGGTGAAATTTGACGTTAACCAATATAAACACATGCAATTTCGAAAAGGAGCAGAGGGACGAGGGTATGCAATCTATCTGATTGTTCTTGTTTTGTTTGCTAATCTCGTGTAAGTACGTTAACAAAATCTTTTTGAAAATCACACTATGGCCACGATTTTTTCATTTTCCAGATAACAAGAAACAACCTTCAAAAAAAAGTTAAGATTTCCCTTTGGCAAA
>NW_013795201.1:0-1044 GCF_000517525.1 Limulus polyphemus | reverse complement strand
GCACTGGATCACTCCTATTACTGACATTCATATCTGGGATGGGACTTCTAACGGGACTGAATATGTCTGCATTAGGGTTTAGCTGCAGGCTCTGGAAGGGGCTTGCCATTGTCTGGGGCTGATTAAGTCGATGGTCAATCTATCATCCTTGTGTAAAAGTCAATAAATCGTCCTTTAACGTATCTAATTCGCTTTTAAATTTACTAGTGTTTTCCATTTGTACTTCTTGTTTCCTTTCTTGTTCCAGTTGCCACTGCTGTAATTTGTCTTCTTGTTTCTTTTCTTTTTCCTCCAACAACTGCTGTAATCTCTCTTCTTGTTTATTTTCTTTCTCCTCTAACCACTGCTGTTGTCTCTCTTTGTACTTTGCTGTTCGAGCTGCCATTATTGTAGGTTTTCTTGTAACTGCTGTTGTCTTTCTTCTTGTTTCTTTTCTTTTTCCTCCAACAACTGCTGTAATTCTCTCTTCTTGTTTATTTTGTTGTTCGAGCTGCCACTGTTGCAGGTTTTCTTGCAACTGCTGTTGTCTCTCTTCTTGTTTCTTTTCTTGTTTATTTTCTCGTTCTTCTTGTTTCTTTCCTTTTTCCTCTAACAACTGTTGTAATTTCTCTTCTTGTTTCTTTTCTTTTTCCTCCAAGAACTGCTGTAATTTCTCTTCTTGTTTCTTTTCTTTTTCCTCCAAGAACTGCTGTAATTTCTCTTCTTGTTTCTCTTCTCGTTCTTCTTGTCTCTTTTGCTGTTCTTGTATTGCTGCCATCAAATCTGCTAAGCTGTAGTTTGATTTGCCGCTTCTCGTTTTCTTATCCCATTTCTGACACCAATTTGGTACGTCTCCATTCGTTAGTTAATTTTCAGTAACTTCGTTCCGGCGAAACTTTAGCGACACAAGTCCTTTCTTAAATAAAACTGGTTTATTTTTCCCGAATACAACTTTACGATACACTTAACTTCAACAGTCGCGCTATAATTCTCAACGAACGTCTCACGTGCTCGAGTTCAATTACACACTCTGACTGCAGTTCAATTACTCACTACTACACTGTT
>NW_013795200.1:0-583 GCF_000517525.1 Limulus polyphemus | reverse complement strand
ATTTGGATTCTAAAGTAATTGAATCAGCTTGTGTGGACTTTTGACAAGAAAATATAATTATTTACAATTTTAGATAAAACTGTGATATCCTATAGGGTAAAGAATTTTGTACACACGCTTGACCTGTTCTGAATATATTATTTTAAAACAAGTGGATTGTGTACTGTCCGTTTATTGTTCAAATTTATCGCCAACAAGTCACAGACACCTACTGTAGAAGAATCCTAGCCCATATACAAAAACCCTGACAAGTAATAAATGCTAACATTAATGCTAAGTCCATGCCACCATGTCTGAAAGTAAATGCACATTTGATATTGCTAGTTGGGTGTTTGCAGTAATTTGTTAGCAGAATATTCCAATGCATTTATGGATTGGATGCCAAATTGAGTCAAACAACGGTCACATAACATCACATAGATACACATGTCTAATTAAACAACTGCTGGGCAGGCTTCCCTGGAGCAGTAGTAAAGTTGCTAGTGCCGAACTACAGTGATGAGTTAAAACATAGAATCATACAGCCATCAGAGACTGCTTTGTTGTTTCCAGTAGTGACTGTCAGGAAGATGGAATGCATGCC
>NW_013795199.1:0-583 GCF_000517525.1 Limulus polyphemus | reverse complement strand
TATATGATGCATGCCATGTTCTGTAAGGTAAATCAACCATTACTGTTGAGACTATGTTCTACCATGTCATCCAAGCACCTCCAGTATAAGCATATGATGTATGCCATGTTCTGTAAGGTAAATCAACCATTACTGTTGAGACTATGTACTACCATGTCATCCAAGCACCTCCAGTATAAGTATATGATGCATCCTATGTTCTGTAAGGTAAATCAACCATTACTGTTAAGACTACATACTACCATGTCATCCAAGCACCTCTAGTATAAGTATATGATGCATGCCATGTTCTGTAAGGTAAATCAACCATTACTGTTGAGACTATGTACTACCATGTCATCCAAGCACCTCTAGTATAAGTATATGATGCATGCTATGTTCTACAAGGTAAATCAACCATTACTGTTAAGACTACATACTACCATGTTATCCAAGCACCTGTAGTATAAGTATATGATGCATGCCATGTTCTGTAAGGTAAATAACCATTACTGTTGAGACTACATACTACCATGTCATCCAAGCACCTCTAGTATAAGTATATGATGCATGCCATGTTCTACAAGGTAAATCAACCATTACT
>NW_013795198.1:0-583 GCF_000517525.1 Limulus polyphemus | reverse complement strand
ATCCTTAATGACATTAAAATATATTCAACCTGCGTTAGTTTTCTACAGTTTTGAAGCGAGAAAGGTTTTATTAATATACGATGAAATATCGTTATAACTAGCATTTTTTTAACTTGAACTTTTATGCTAAAACATGTGATGTGATAGATTTCATGGTAGAACGAACAAAAAACATCAACAATAATTTTCTGTTTACTCTGTATGACATTTTACTCGTTTTTACAATTAAAGGGGCCCCGGCATGGCCAGGTGGTTAGGGCGCTCGACTCGCAATCTGTAGGTCGCGGGTTCGAATCCCCGTCCCACCAAACATGCTCGCCCTTTCAGCCGTGTGGGGCGTTATAATGTGACGATCAATCCCACTATTCGTTGGTAAAAGAGTAGCCTAAAGAGTTGGCGGTGGGTGGTGATGACTAGCTGCCTACCCTCTAGTCTTACAATGCTAAATTAGGGACGGCTAGCGCAGATAGCCCTCGTGTAGCTTTGCGCGAAATTAAAAACAAACAAACAAACAGTTTCGGTAAGGTAACCGTATACAATTCAACCAAATGTGAGGAAGAGCAAACAAGCTTCACTAGAAAAA
>NW_013795197.1:0-745 GCF_000517525.1 Limulus polyphemus | reverse complement strand
CACGTCATCAATTTCTGATACATTTTTCGTTCTGGCGTCTCTAGCAGTTTTTTCTACATGTTCCTCATGTTTTAAGTTATAATCACCAATTTGTGAATATTTTACATAATCCAGGTTTCCTTCTTTCCCTGGATTTCTATCACGACAACACTGTGATATTCTTGAGACTCTGTCGTTTCCAAATTATAAAACTGAAAAAAAAAAAGAATTTAATTTTGATAACTATGTATATTGCTATAAGCATCAGTAAATAAATAAATATAAATATATCAATAGTAACAGGAGCTAAGAGACAAATAGAAACAATTTAACGTATTCATTTAAACGTCATTATAATATTGTTCCCCGCTGGGACAGCGTTAAGTCTACGGATTTACATTACTAGGATCAGCGGTTCGATTCCCCTCGATGGACACAGCAGATAGCCCCCAGTATGGCTTTGTTATCAGAAAAACCCACACATTATAATATTATACTACTATATTAATACGCTGCTAATGAACACGTTTCAAGTTAAGATTCTTGTTCGCTTTAACCAACATCTGAAATGTTCATTATTGGACAACAATTACATACTTTTAAAACTGCACACCTTCCTGAGTTTACATGTTAGAAACAATTATTCAGTATAAGAATCGCAAGTACCATTGCAAATTTTCAATTTCAAAATCGTAATGATATACGTTACATAGATTGAAGTGTTTCTAAAACCAATTAGCTTTAAACTTGAGGGTTAGTAACGTTA
>NW_013795196.1:0-585 GCF_000517525.1 Limulus polyphemus | reverse complement strand
TTATTACCTTATTATAAACCCCGAGAATATGAACTTGTATTAAAGACTTGTTATATTATTAGCTAATTATAAACCCCGATAATATGAACTTGTTTAACGACTTTTTTATATTATTACATAATTATAAACAGTAAGAATATGAACTTTTTTAAAGACCTGTTATATTATTACCTAATTATAAAACGCAAGAATATGAACTTGTATAAGGACTTGTTATATCATTACCTTACAATAAACCCCGATTATATGAATTTGTTTAAAGACTTTTAATATTATTACTTAAATATAAATCGCAATAATATGAACTTCTTTAAAGACTTGTTATATTATTACCTTATTATAAACCTTAAGAGTATGAACTTCTTTAAAGACTTGTTATATTGTTACCTCATTATAAACCCTAAGAATATGAACTTGTTTAAATACTTGTTATATTATTTTCTTACAACAAACCCTAAAAATACGAACTTGTTTAAATACTTGTTATATTATTACCTTATTATAAATTACAAGAATATGAACTTGTTTAAAGAATTGTTATATTATTACCTTATTATAAACAACGATAATATGAATTTGTTTAGA
>NW_013795195.1:0-583 GCF_000517525.1 Limulus polyphemus | reverse complement strand
CCAAAATTCACCGCAAGAACACACACACTGGCCTCTACATCCCCTGGAATTCCGCTTATGACACCACACAAAAAATAAATACACTTAAAAACCTCATAAACACAGCCACAAGACTCTGTTCAATGGAGTACATAGATGAAGAAATCAACCACATAAAGCATTCCTTCATTCACACCAACAAATGTCCACCAGCTATTTTTGAAAAACTCTCCAAAATTCACCACAACAAAACTCAACTCACGAACAAAATTGATACTAACAAACCCAACAACAGAACATTACACTGCAGTTACCTTTCGTTCCTGAAACCAGCTCATAAATAATCCACACTTGGACAAAACTAACCATTAAACACAAAATTCCTGTCAAAGTCAAATTATCTCAAAAACCCAGCCCTAAATTAAAATTGTTACTGAACAAAAATTAATTAGAATCATACAATACCAATGTCATTTACAAAATAACATGCAATAACTGCCCAGAATTTTACATCAGAGAAACAGGAAGAAAACTGGAAACCAGATTGACAGAACACAATAAAAAAACTCCCCATGTTTTTACCATTGCAAATCAAAAAACCATA
>NW_013795194.1:0-583 GCF_000517525.1 Limulus polyphemus | reverse complement strand
CACTTGATATTTATATTTAACATTGGTGTTCCATGACATTTTATATTGATAGCTAACACTGGTGTTCCATGACACTTGATATTCATAGTTAACACTGGTGTTCCATGACATTTGATATTTATAGTTAACACTGGTGTTCCATGACACTTGATATTTATAGTTAACAATGGTGTTCTATGACATTTGATATTCATAGCTAACACTGGTGTTCCATAACATTTGATATTCATAGTTAACACTGGTGTTCTATGACATTTGATATTTATATTTAACACTGGTGTTCCATGACACTTGATATTTACAGTTAACACTAGTGTTCTATGACATTTGATATTTACAGTTAACACTGATGTTCCATGACATTTGATATTTCATAGTTAACACTGGTGTTCTATGACATTTGATATTTATAGTTAACACTGATGTTCCATGACATTTGATATTTCATAGTTAACACTGGTGTTCTATGACATTTGATATTTATAGTTAACACTGATGTTCCATGACACTTGATATTTATAGTTAATAATGGTGTTCTATGACATTTGATATTTATAGTTAACACTAGTGTTCTATGACATTT
>NW_013795193.1:0-822 GCF_000517525.1 Limulus polyphemus | reverse complement strand
GTCTCCAGCCATTATTTTAAAGATGTAGAGTTTTTCAGAAATACTTTTTTTCACAATCTGCAATTTTCCAATATAGTTTTTACACTTATTTAATATTTTTTCTTTAATTTACGGAATATTTTATATAATAAGTACAAACATATTTATGAAAATAAAATTGTTAAAAAACTACATGAATATATACAGTCCAATGTGAGTTTTACCAATATCTAGATATGATACACAACGTATTAAAAGTTAAGAGACAGGTTTGAAAAAATATTAAATTAATATAAATAACAAAGTTTTGTTTTTACAATTGCACGAACATTGCACATATAACAAGTATAATTTTGAAAATTAATTTGTGGTTAAACATGTGATTGTCTCTATATGACCATAAAGTCGTAAAATGAAAGTGCAATATGACCATTTTGTTTTAATAAAAAGACCAAACTAAATGGATAGGTTGAATAACAGAATAATATTAATTTCGTTATTATCAATTATATTCCATATTTAGTTACAGAAAAGTGACTGATGTACTAATTTTATTATGTGTGATTAAATTAATTTATTAATATCTTTTAAGTAAAATTTTCGTTAATATTAAAACTTCTATATATATGTAGTTTATTTTTGTTGTCAGAAATGAAAATCTGGGAAGTTTCCATATTGGTATTCTGGCTCAACTCGAGAAATCTAACAAGCCTGAAAGATAATCAATAGTTGTTTCTTTTCGCCCTGCTCGCAGGAATTAAGGATTCTTCTTTAAGAGTCTTCAATTGAAATTTTAATGAATAAATAGACTGTGAAGTTAAGGTGGTCTAATTAAAAGTTCCT
>NW_013795192.1:0-751 GCF_000517525.1 Limulus polyphemus | reverse complement strand
GGACATTACTGAGAGAAAGTGTTTACATGATTCAAAATTTGGGTTTTATATTTACTAACTGTTAAATTCTGGATGAAAAAAGTTCATTGTACATAAACAGTACCAGCAGGTGTGTCTATATAGATACATGTAAACAGTAGTAGCAGGTGTGTCCATATACATATATGTAACATCGACATAGAGGTTGACCACCGGATCGCACGTGCGAGCTCTGCTTTCGGAAGACTCCGTCGCAGTGTGTGGGAGCGGAGAGGGCTCAGACTAACCACCAAGGTCTATCGGGCAGTGGTATTGAGCATCCTACTATATGCCAGTGAAACATGGACTGTGTATCAGAGGCACGCCAGAAAGCTTAATCACTTCCATCTGTGTTGTCTCCGCCGGCTCCTCCATGTTAAATGGCAAGACAGAGTTCCCGACACAGACGTTCTCAAACGTGCTGGTGTCCCTAGTGTATACACGCTTCTCCAGAAAGCACAAGTCAGATGGGCCGGTCACCTCGTGAGAATGCCAGCTTAGAGAATACCGAAGCAAGTTCTCTATGGTGAACTTAGTGAAGGTAAACGATCGGTTGGAGGACAGAAGAAACGTATTAAAGACTGTTTAAAACTATCCCTGCAAGAGTTCGACATCAACCATGTGAACTGGGAGTCGCTCGCCCAGGATAGATTTCTTTGGAGAACGAAGGTCCGGCAAGGTTTGGTGACAGCAGAATGTAAACGTCGATTGGTTGCCGAGGGGAAGCGTGCAG
>NW_013795191.1:0-583 GCF_000517525.1 Limulus polyphemus | reverse complement strand
AAAGGAATTCGATGGGAAGGCACCGTGGGAAGCATATAGAGCACGATTTGAGCTACTGGCAGAGATGAATGGATGGACAGAGGAGCAGAAAGCTGTATATCTGGCAACGAGCTTGAAGGGCCAACCACTGGAAATACTTGGACAGTTGACAGCAGCCGACAGACACAACTATAGAGCACTGGTAGAGGCTCTGGAACTCAGGTACGGAACCCAGAATCAGTCAGAAGTCTACAGGGCTAGGTTTAGGACGAGAATCCGTGCTAAAGGGGAGAGCCTGCAAGAGCTGGCACAGGACTTGGAAAGCATGGCACACAAGGCCTACCCAACTGCACCACCTGATCTCCTCAATTTGTTACTGAGGGATCAGTTCGTAGATGCCTTTGACAGTCCACAACTTAAGATACAAGTGAAGCAAGCACACCCCTATACCATGCAGGATGCAATGGCCAGAGCTCTCGAATTTGAATCCTACGTTAAGTCCAGCACAGGGGTACCGAGGTTGGTACAGTCATCTGGATTCAAGGCCAGAAAAGGTCAGCTTTCAGAGAAGTTTGGGGGACTTTGCTGACACTGTAACAAACCT
>NW_013795190.1:0-582 GCF_000517525.1 Limulus polyphemus | reverse complement strand
ACATCTAAGGAATATGGGAAAACTCTATAAAAAAGGTGTTTGGGTATCTCACGAATTCTCCGATGATCATCGTTTACAACGTGTGAACGTTGCTTCGTTTCTTCTGGCGCGTAATGCGCATGGACTATTTTTGGACACAATTGTCACCGGTGATGAAAAATGGATTCTCTGTGCGAATATTAAACGCCAAAAACAATGGCTCAGTCCTAGCCAAAAACCACTTCCGACCCCAAAACCTGGACTTCATCTGTAGAAAGTGATGTTTTGCATTTGGTGGGACATCAAAGGAGTAATTCATTTCAAATTCCACAATCCAAAGCGAACTGTTAATGCAGAGATCTATAGTCAGCGACTGGAACGTTTAAATCAAGCCCTTCATCAGAAACGCCCTTCACTTGCCAATCGGAAAGGTGTTCTTCTTCTCCACGACAATGCACGTCCACATGTGGCACGTTTGACGCAACACAAGATTATGTAGTTGGGTTAGGAAGTTCCCCCACCCATCATATTCTCCAGATATGGCACCATCAGATTACCATGTTTTTCGTTCGCTGCAACACCATCTTAATGGGAAAACATATA
>NW_013795189.1:0-585 GCF_000517525.1 Limulus polyphemus | reverse complement strand
ATAAGAAAATGGGTGTGTGACCTACAAAGTTTGAAAAACACTGATCTAAGGTCAAATAAAAAAGAAACCGAAGACGGAAATAACATGTGAAACGCTTAGGAAGCCCAACAGCCAGAGCATATCGAGAAAATATTTTTTATCTCTAAGAGTGAAATAATATAAAAATATATATACCTTCCAAAGATGCTTTGATTTGAACTTAGAAAAGGTATATTAATGTTTATCGTACAAAACCTGGAACTAGTATTTACACTTCTAGACTATGTTTGTTTGTTTGTTTTTAATTATACACAAAGCTACACAAGGGCTATCTGTGCTCTGCCCACCACGGGTATCGAAACCCGGTTTCTAGCGTTGTAAGTCCGCAGACATACCGCTGTGTCACTGGGGGGGCTCTAGACTATGAGACCTTCCTTTACGACTTTTGCAACTGATATTCTTCGAGAACTTTCGTCCGTCCAGTATTCTTACAATTTCACTGTGATTAGGCCCGGCATAGCCAGGTGGTTACGGCGCTCGACTCGCAATTTGAGGATCGTGAGTTCGGATTCCCGTCCCACCAAACATGCTTGCCCTTTCAGCCGG
>NW_013795188.1:0-583 GCF_000517525.1 Limulus polyphemus | reverse complement strand
ACCTAACCACCTGGCCATGCCGGGCCTCCTATAATAGACATTACTGTTTCCCCCCGGACTCGAACCAAAGGTCTTGCGCATATTAATCCACCCTCATAGAAGGGGTATAAACAAAAATACATCAATAATCCAAGAAATCTCATGAAATGACTGTACATATCTCGATAGTAAAAACAATATATAGTTAAGGATAATTACTTAAAGTAAATACACAAAAATTTTGTAGTAAGAAACAAACAAAAAATAAAAATATCACTAAACATAATAAAAATACGATGATCTAAACTGAAAATCATTAAAAATCAAACAAAATTATCATTTCAAATCTCTGCATAGTATATGACCCTGTACACCCTCACTTAACAAATGAAACCACCAAAAAAGAAACACGTTAGGTGTAACAAGAATTTTTTCAATCCGAGATTGAATGAGAAACCACGTTCGATAAACAGAGGGTACTTAACAGGGAAGTAAAAACTTGACGACTAGCATCTCGGTAGAATTTTACCGGAGTGTTATCTAACTTAATATTAGTGACGCAATTAAAATCACTTACTACAACTAGGTTAGTGTCAGCTGGAAA
>NW_013795187.1:0-578 GCF_000517525.1 Limulus polyphemus | reverse complement strand
CAAAATCAAGGTAGTCAATCATCTGTAAATTCCTTCATGAGCCAATCAAAATTAAGATCATTCATGGTATATTCATAGAATAATTATTGATAAGAATCAGTTAGATTAACAACTTCTAATATATAGAGGAGCCAATGACTTTTATGTTATGTTGCTTAGCAACAAAAGTATAACCTAATATTGTTGCTAGTCTATGTACTGAAAGTATAAAATGAAATGTATAGACAACAAAACTGAAAAAATATTTGTTGAGTTCTTAATTTAGAGACTCGGTTGATTAAAGAGGTTTGTTTACATTAAAAATGTTAGGGATATAACCGAAAATAGCTTAATTCAGAAACGAGTTAAGTTTAAAATTGAATCAATATTTTTACTTTCATTATAAATTTTATGCACTTGGCTCTGGGCTAAGTGATCCCACACTACGTCTTTACTTCAGTCTTATTATACCAACATTCACAACACTCATTAGACTTCATGTTATATACACACACACACACCCTTAACAGCCCCCTTGCACCCCTATTACTAAAATTATAATGGACAGACAGTAATGAAACTATTCTATCTGGATAAAT
>NW_013795186.1:0-1292 GCF_000517525.1 Limulus polyphemus | reverse complement strand
TTAACAAAATCTAGTGGAAGAAGGACTAAAAAGACAGTTATCCAAGTCAACAAAATCTAGTGAAAGAAAGATTAAAAATACCATTATGAATGACACAAAATCTAGTCTAAGAATTACAAAAAATACCGTTATCAAAGTTAACAAATCTAGTGGAAGAAAGTCCAAAAAGACAGTCATCCAGATCAACAACATCTAGTGAAAAAGAGCTAAAATACCGTTATCAAAGTCGTGAATATATATTGTAAGAAACACAAAAAGACCATTATGAATGTCAAAAAATATAGTGTAATAAGGACTAAAAAGACCATTATGAATGTCAAAAAATCTTGGGTAAGAATTACTAAAAAGACCATTATGAATGTCAAAATATCTTGTGTAAGAATTATTAAAATGATCGTTATCAAGTTAACAAAATCTAGTGGAAGAAGGACTAAAAAGAAAGTTATAAAGGTCAACAAAATCTAGTGAAAGAAAGACTATAAAGACCATTAAGAAGTTCAAAAACCCATGTAATAAAGATTAAAAAGACTATTATGAATGTCCAAAATATCTAGTGTAAGAATTATTAAAATGATCGTTATCAAAGTTAACAAAATCTAGTGGAAGAAGGACTAAAAAGACAGTTATCAAAATCGTAAATATATAATCTAAGAAGGAGAAAAAACCATTATGAATGTCAAAAAATCTAGTGTAAGAATTACTAAAAAGAGAGTTTCAAAGTTGTAAATATATAATGTAAGAAGTACAAAAAGATCATTTTGAGTGTCAAAAAATCTAGTGTAATAAGGACTAAAAAGACCATTATGAATGTCAAAAAAATATGGTGTAAGAATTATTAAAATGATCGTTATCAAAGTTAACATAATCTAGTGGAAGAAGGACTAAAAAGACAGTTATCCAAGTCAACAAAATCTAGTGAAAGAAAGATTATAAAGACCATTATGAATGTCAAAATATCTAGTGTAAGATTTACTAAAAAGATTGTTATCAAAGTTAATAAAATCTAGTGGAAGAAGGACTAAAAAGACAGTTATCTAAGTCAACAAAATCTAGTGAAAGAAATTCGAAAAATACCATTATGAATGTCAAAAAATCTAGTGTAAGATTTACTAAAAAGACAATTATCAAAGTCGACAAAATCTAGTGGCAGAAAGATAAAAAGACCGTTATCAAAGTCAAAAACATCTAGTGAAATAAAGACTAAAAAGACCATTATGAATATCAAAAAATCTAGTGTAAGAATTACTAAAAAGAGAGTTTCAAAGTCGCAAATATATAATGTAAGAAGTACA
>NW_013795185.1:0-583 GCF_000517525.1 Limulus polyphemus | reverse complement strand
GAGAGGTTGAACTTATTAGGTGCCATCAAGCTGAAGTCAAGCCGACTGAAAGAGTTGATGATGGTGAAGTGGAACCAAATATAGATATCAAGGCAGAACAAGAAAAAGACCAGGATTTGAAGCCAATAATTGATTTTTTAAAAGCAAGTGTTTCGCGCCCTGCTTGGGAGAAGGTGTCTAGTCTAAGCCCTGTGACAAAGCACTATTGGGCACAATGGGACCCGTTAAAGCTTGAAGATGGTATTCTTCTCCGGAGATGGGAAACTACAGACGGGACATTGACGACTTGGCAAACGGTTATATCGAGAAAGTTACGGGAAGTTGTGCTGCGTCAATCCCATGATACTTTAACAGAAGGACATCTCGGAATTAAGAAGACATTGAGTCACCTACGACAAAGATTTTACTGGATAGGTATGAGGCGAGATGTGGAAGAATGGTGCAGGACATGCAGTACATGTAGTGCTAAAAGGGGACCAAAGCATAAGGGACGCCCACCTTATGAAGAGTTGCCTGTGAATATGTCAGAGTTTGTGAAAGTGTTATCGGAAAGGATGGATGATATTTACCATCAAGTGCGTTC
>NW_013795184.1:0-583 GCF_000517525.1 Limulus polyphemus | reverse complement strand
CGTCGGTACGAAGTTACGGAAAATAAGTTAAAAAAAACGGAGACGTAACAATATCAACCGTTAGGCCATTCACTCCCACAATGAGGACAATTCGTCTTGTCAAGGGGTGTTCTAAAGTAATTGAACCCGTCTCTGTGGACTTTTACGAAAAAAATACAATTATTTGAAGTTCGGGATACAATTGTGGTAACCCACAGGGTAGCGTAAGTGAATTATTCACTGATTTGTATTGTGAGAAAAGAAGATAAAAAAATGGTTCATCTTGTCTATCGGATTCTAAAGTAATTGAATCAGCCTAAGTGGACTTTTGACAAGAAAAGAGAATTATTTAGAGTTTTACATAATACTGTAATATCCTATAGTGTGAAGAATGTTTGTACACATGTTAAACTTGATTCTAATATATTATTTTAAAACAAGTGGAGTGTGTGCTGTACATTTATTGTTCAGACTTATTGCCAACGAGTCACAGACACCTACTGTGGAAGAATCCTCAGCCCACATATTCATAAAACCCTGACATCAGTCCATGTAATCATAATCAATTAACTTATTTCTTGAATAACGTTTGCTATGATACATA
>NW_013795183.1:0-977 GCF_000517525.1 Limulus polyphemus | reverse complement strand
CTGGTATATAAAAGAGGGGAATGTAACGTGTCTGGGTAGATAGATAGTGAGTAATTGAACTGCAGTCACAGGGTATTGTTGAAGTTAACGTTCGTTCGTGATACTGTTTGTTTTAGCGCGAATATTGAGATTAAGTGTATCGCAGAGTTATATTCGGAAAGAATAAACCAGTTTTATTAAGTAAAGACTTGTGTCGTTAAAGTTTCGTTGGAACGAAATTACGGAAAATCAATTAACAAACGGAGACGTAACAAATTGGTGTCAGAAGTGGGATAGAAAAAAAAAGAGAAGAAAAATGGAAACGAGAGGCGGAAAATCAAACTACAGCTTAGCAGATTTGATGGCAGCAATACAAAAACAAGAAAAGAAACAAGAAGAACGAGAAATTAAAAAAGAAGAGAAATTACGGCAGTTGTTAGAGGAAAAAGAAAAGAAACAAGAAGAACGAGAAGAGAAATTACAACAGTTGTTAGAGGAAAAAGAAAAGAAACAAGAAGAGAGACAACAGCAGTTACAAGAAAACCTACAACAATGGCAAGTCGAACAGCAAAGTAAACAAGAGAGACTACAGCAGTGGTTGGAGGAGAAAGGAAATAAACAAGAAGAGATTACAACAGTTGTTGGAAGAAAAAGAAAAGAAACAAGAAGAAAGACAACAGCAGTTACAAGAAAACAAGAGAGACTACAGCAGTGGTTGGAGGAGAAAGAAAATAAACAAGAAGAGAAATTACAGCAGTTGTTGGAGGAAAAAGAAAAGAAACAAGAAGAGAGACAACAGCAGTTGCAAGAAAACCTGCAACAGTGGCAGCTCAAACAACAAAATAAACAAGAAGAGAGATTACAACAGTTGTTGGAGGAAAAAGAAAATAAACAAGGAGAGAGATTACAGCAGTGGCAACTGGAACAAGAAAGGAAACAGGAAGAAAGTCTCCAACAGTTGCAAGAAAGTCAGCAGCAACTACAGGAAAATCAACAAC
>NW_013795182.1:0-1577 GCF_000517525.1 Limulus polyphemus | reverse complement strand
GAAAAAACATGGGCTATAGCCTTAGGTTTTTGATGAAAATGTGATTTTTTTGGGAAAATTGAAAAAAGAGTTTTTTCAAGCAAAATTAATATATAAATATCGCATAGTGCTTAGTTTGTCGGAAAACTTAAAATTGAGACATTATAACATTGACGAAAAATATTATGTTCCGTGAAGACATGAAAGAATGAAACTTTCGCTAACCTAGAGTAAAAACAATCCGAAAGCTGAGTTGATTTGATAAGAAGACGTCATGGCCTTTTAGATGTTGTGATTTTGTTTGAATAATCTTATTTTTCAAGTTCTACTTTGTTTACAATATAAATGAAGAAAAAATAAAAACAATAATAGTAAAATAAAAGCTAGTTGAAATTTTGTTAACAGATTATGGAATAACTTTTGGGAATTTTGATGAAAGGATGTCCATTTTGAAAGTCTTACACCAAAGCATCTTTGTATTGAAATATGAGGAAAAACAATTTTTTTCCAAATTTGCAAAAAACATGGGCTATAGCCTTAGGTTTTTGATGAAAATATGATTTTTTTTTGGAAAATGTAGAGAGAACTTTTTTCAAACAAAATTAATAGATAAATATCGGATAGTGCTTAATTCGTCGGAAAACTTAAAATTGAGACATTATAACATTGACGAAAAATATTATGCCCCGTGAAGAGATAAAAAAATTAAACTTTCGCTAACCCAGAGTAAAAACAATCTGAAAGCTGAATTGATTTTATAAGTGGACGTCGTGGCCTTTTAGATGTTGGGATTTTGTTTGAATAATCTTATTTTTCAAGTTCTACTTTGTTTACAATATAACTGAAGAAAAAATAAAAACAATAATAGTAAAATAAAAGCTAGCCGAAATTTTGTTAACAGATTATGGAAGAACTATTGGGAAGATGCCCTTGGTGTAAGACTTTCAAAATGGACATCCTTTCATCAAAATTTGTATTGAAATATGAGGAGAAACAATTTTTTTCCAAATTTGCGAAAAATCATGGGTTTTTGGTGAAAATATGATCTTTTTTTTGGAAAAAGAAAAAAAGAGTTTTTTCAAGCAAAATTAATATATAAATATCGCATAGTGCTTAGTTTGTCGGAAAACTTAAAATTGAGACATTATAACATTGACGAAAAATATTATGTCCCGTGAAGAGATAAAAAAATTGAACTTTCGCTAACCCAGAGTAAAAACAATCCGACAGCTGAGTTTATTTGATAAGAAGACGTCATGGCCTTTTAGATGTTGGGATTTTGTTTGAATAATCTTATTTTTCAAGTTCTACTTTGTTTACAATATAACTGAAGAAAAATAAAAACAATAATAGTAAAATAAAAGCTAGCCGAAATTTTGTTAACAGATTATGGAAGAACTATTGGGAATTTTGATGAAAGGATGTCCATTTTGAAAGACTTACACCAAAGGCATCTATGTATTGAAATATAAGGAAAAACAATTTTTTTCCAAATTTGCGAAAAAACATGGGCTATAGCCTTAGGTTTTTGATGAAAATGTGATTTTTTTGGGAAAATTGAAAAAAGAGTTTTTTTCAAGCAAAATTAATATATAAAT
>NW_013795181.1:0-583 GCF_000517525.1 Limulus polyphemus | reverse complement strand
ACGGTGGCTTCTTCAGGTGGCACGTCTTCAGCAGCGTCATTTGTTCTGTTTTCCACTTCCTCCCAACTGAAATGTCCTGGACCGTGATAACGCCAAAGCCTGTTAGCATGCACCACTTTTGGCTTACGTCGCCGACCACATTTTACCCGGAAAGTCACGTCTGAGAGACGATCCACTATGCCATATGGGCCTTCCCATGGAGAAGACAACTTAGGAGACTTCCCTTTGGTCTTCCTGGGATTATACAACCATACCTTGTCTCCTGGTACAAAGCTGACCTCAGTAGATCTCTTATCATAAGTTAACTTCATCGAATCAGCAGCGTTTCCAAGTTTGAACGAATTTGATGGTGGATATCATCCATCCTTTCCGATAACACTTCCACAAACTCTGACACATTCTCAGGCAACTCTTCATAAGGTGAGTGTCCCGTATGCTTGGGTCCCCTTTTAGTACTACATGTACTGCATGTTCGGCACCATTCTTCCACATCTCGTCTCATACCTGTCCAATAAAATCTTTGTCGTAGTAGATGACTCAACGACTTCCTAATTCCGAGATGTCCTCCTCTTAAGCTATCATG
>NW_013795180.1:0-583 GCF_000517525.1 Limulus polyphemus | reverse complement strand
TAGTGTAGTTGTAAGATAAGTAAGATGAACGGAGAGCTAGTGTAGTTGTAAGATAAGCATGATGAACAGAGAGCTAATGTAGTTGTAAGATAAGTAAGATGAACGGTGAGCTAGTGTAGTTGTAAGATAAGTAAGATCAACAGAGAGCTAGTGTAGTTGTAAGATAAGCGAGATGAACAGAGAGCTAGTGTAGTTGTAAGATAAGCATGATGAACAGAGAGCTAATGTAGTTGTAAGATAAGCGAGATGAACAGAGAGCTAATGTAATTGTAAGATAAGCATGATGAACAGAGAGCTAATTTAGTTGTAAGATAAGCGAGATGAACAGAGAGCAAATGTAATTGTAAAATAAGCATGATGAACAGAGAGCTAGTGTAGCTGTGAGATAAGCATGATGAACAGAGAGCTAGTGTAGTTGTAAGATAAGCATGATGAACAGAGAGCTAGTGTAATTGTAAGATAAGTAAGATTAACAGAGTGCTAGTGTAGTTGTAAGATAAGCATGATGAATAGAGAGCTAGTGTAGTTGTAAGATAAGCATGATGAACAGAGAGCTAGTGTAGTTGTAAGATTGTAAGATGAA
>NW_013795179.1:0-583 GCF_000517525.1 Limulus polyphemus | reverse complement strand
ATGAGACAAGATGTGGAAGAATGATGCAGGATGTGCAGTACATGTTGTGCTAAAAGGGGACCCAAGCATAAGGGACGTGCTCCAATGAAGTTATATCAAGTTGGCGCACCAATGTAAAGAGTAGCCGTTGACATTGCTGGTCCTCTGCCCCAAACTCATGCTGGAAACAAGTACATTTGTGTGGTGATGGATTATTTCACCAAGTGGCCTGAGGTATATGCAATACCAAATCAGGAAGCTACAACTGTAGCTTCAGCTATTAGTGATTTCTTCTTAAGATTTGGTAAGCCATATGAACAGCATTCAAATCAAGGCCGTAACTTCAAATCAGCTGTGTTCCAAGAATGCTGCAAGTTGTTTGGCATCCGAAAGACCAGGACAACGCCACTTCACCCACAGTCTGATGGGATGGTAGGAAAGTACAACTGTACACTGGGATAGGAATTGGCAAAGTTTTGTAATTGCCGCCAAGATGACTGGGATGTCTTACTCCCTCCACTGTTGATGGCCTATAGGACAGCAGAGCATGAAACCACTGGATACACTCCAGCAAAGTTGATGTTTGGTCGGGAACTTCGGTTGC
>NW_013795178.1:0-1159 GCF_000517525.1 Limulus polyphemus | reverse complement strand
AATATATATATATATATATATATATATAAAGAAATAAAACCAAAACCTTTAATAAACTTCAACCCATGAAGGCATGGCCAGTTTCATGCTTTAAGTTTACTTTTCAGTGAGGAAGAGTGCATTTATGATGTATAGGGTGCATTTATCATGCACAGAGTGCATTTATGATGTATAGGGTGCATTTATCATGCATAGAGTGCATTTATGATGTATAGAATGCATTTATCATGCATCGAATGCGTTTGTGATGTATAGAGGTCATTTATCATGCATAAAGTGCATTTATAATATATAGAGTGCATTTATGATGTATAAAGTGCGTTTATAATGTATAGAGTGCATTTATGATGTATAAAGTGCGTTTATAATGTATAGAGTGCATTTATGATGTATAGAGTGCATTTATATTGTATAGAGTGCATTTATGATGTATAAAGTGTATTTATCGTGCATAAAGTGCATTTACGATGTATAGAGTGCACTTATCAAGCATAAAAGGCATTTATAATGTATAGAGTGCATTTATGATGTGTAGAGTGGATTTTTAATGTATCGAGTACATTTATGATGTTTAGAGTGCAATTATAATTTATAGAGTGTATTTCTGATGCACATAGTGCATTTATAGTGTATAGAGTGCAATTATAATTTATAGAGTGTATTTCTGATGCACATAGTGCATTTATAGTGTATAGAGTGCACTTGTAATGTATAGAAATGAATAAGCAGTTAAAAACACGCATTTTAAAAATATTCTAATAATATACTGTAGACATAATTGAGGAAATGTTCTCTGAAGATCCAAAATACTCAACATTAAAAAATACACACAATATTCAGACAAAATATATATATACAGTGTATTTAAAAAACCTACAAGCTAGAGTTTCTTATATTTACTTTAAGTAATCATTTTCAGTGAAATTATATAAGTTTAGTTGCAGATTTACATACAAGAGGAATTTGATCACACGTATCTGCTTATTACGATATTTCATAATAGTTTGTTAAAAACAGTTAGAGGGTACTTTACAATCAAATTATATCCTCTTAATTGTTTTAGCAAAAAATATTAATGTTATTTAATATTTATCAATAAATAATCTGAAGTAATACCATTCTTTCAATCGAAATTTTTTTATAATACACTTTACCAACC
>NW_013795177.1:0-582 GCF_000517525.1 Limulus polyphemus | reverse complement strand
AAAAAGAAGATGGAAACGAGAAGTAGCAAATCAAACTACAGCTTAGCAGATTTGATGGCAGCAATACAAGAACAGAAAAAGAAACAAGAAGAACGAGAAAAGAAACAAGAAGAGAGATTGCAGCAGTTGTTGGAGGAAAAAGCAAAGAAACAAGAAGAGAGATTAGAGCAGTTGTTGGAGGAGAAAGAAAAGAAACAAGAAGAGAGATTACAACAGTTGTTGGAGGAAAAAGAAAAGAAACAAGCAGAGAGGCTACAGCGGTGGTTGGAGAAGAAAGAAAATAAACAAAGAAAGAGGCTACAGCAGTGATTAGAGAGAAAGAAAATAAACAAGAAGAGAGACTACAGCACTGGCAGGAAAACTTGCACCAGTGGCAACAGGAACAAGAAAAGAAACAGGAAGAAAGACTCCAACAGTTGAAAGAAAGCCAGCACACACACAAATGGAAAAGATTAGTAAATTTCAAAGTCAATTAAATACATTAAAGGATGAGTTACTGTCTTTTACACAAGGAGGATATATTAGCCATGAACCTAATCAGCCTCAGACAACGGGAAGTCCTTTCCAGTCCCCGAAGCTAAA
>NW_013795176.1:0-583 GCF_000517525.1 Limulus polyphemus | reverse complement strand
GTTACAATTTACATTGATCATATGTTTCTTTATTCTGCTCGGTGTTTACTATTACAATTTACATGGACCACATGTTTCTTTATTCTGCTCGGTATTTACTGTTACAATTTACATTGATCATATGTTTCTTTATTCTGCTCAGTGTTTACTGTTACAATTTACATGGACCACATGTTTCTTTATTCTGCTCGGTATTTACTGTTACAATTTACATGGTCACATGTTTCTTTATTCTGCTCGGTGTTTACTGTTACAATTTACATGGATCACATGTTTCTTTATTCTGCTCGGTGTTTACTGTTACAATTTACATGGATCACGTATTTCTTTATTCTGTTCGGTCTTTACTGTTACAATTTACATGGATCACATGTTTCTTTGTTCTGCTCAGTGTTTACTGTTACAATTTACATGGATCATATGTTTCTTTATTCTGCTCGGTGTTTACTGTTACAATTTACATGGATCACATGTTTCTTTATTCTGCTCGGTGTTTACTATTACAATTTACATGGATCACATGTTTCTTTATTCTACTCAGTGTTTACTGTTACAATTTACTTTGATCATATGTTTCTTTATT
>NW_013795175.1:0-582 GCF_000517525.1 Limulus polyphemus | reverse complement strand
TGTTGGTAATCTTATGGTGTCATATCTGGAGAATATGGTGGGTGGGGGAGAACTTTCCAACCCAACAATCTTGTGTTGCGTCAAATGTGCCACATATACACGTGCATTGTCGTGGAGAAGAACACCTTTCAGATTGACGAGTGAAGGGCGTTTCTGACGAAGGGCTTGATTTAAACGTTCCAGTTGCAGACTATAGATCTCTGCATTGACAGTTCGCTGTGGATTGAGGAGTTTGAAATGAATTACTCCTTTGATGTCCCACCAAATGCAAAGCATCACTTTCTGTAGATGGAGTCCAGGTTTTGGGATTGGAAGTGGTTTTTGTCTAGGACTGAACTATTGTTTTTGGCATTTAATATTTGCATAGAGAATCCATTTTTCATCACCGGTGACAATTTTGTCCAAAAATGGTTCACACACATTACACGCCAGAAGAAACAAATCAATGTTCACACATTAAAAACAATGATCATCTGAAAGTTTGTGAGGCACCCAAACACTTTCTTTATGGAGTTTTCCCATATTCCTTAGATGTTTATGTATTATTTCATGAGAGAAATGCAATTTCAGGGCCTTGGGTTA
>NW_013795174.1:0-627 GCF_000517525.1 Limulus polyphemus | reverse complement strand
CACTGATGACAGATCTTTGCTTCCTCCATTCAGTTAGTTTTTATCAATGATCCACTACCCCCCCCCCCATCTATAGAAATAGTTTTTAAATAAGCCTTTCATATGGCACCTTGTTAAATACTCTGTGAAAATTCAGATACCAAAAATCCAGAACTATAACCTTATCTACATAATAGTAACCTTTTCAAAGAATGTCAAAAGATAAGTGAGACAAGATGTTCTCCAAGTCAAACCCTACTGATCATTGAACTAAATTTTAAGTTTTATTAAATGACTTTGTAAAACATCCTTTCAAAACCTTTTCCCACCACTGACAAAACACTAATAATCCTATAATCATTGGACAATGTTTGTTACTTCCCTTGAAAGGAGGGGCAATATTAGGAAACCTCCAGTAATCTGGCACCTGCCTACTAATCAAAGACTTACAAACAATAGTAGCAAGTGGCTGTCATATCCAGTACATAACCCTCTTGAAAACTCTTGGGATGAGTATTATCTGGCCCATGAATTTTGTCATTCTTTAAGCTTTCCAAGTTTTTCCATAACACGCCCACAATTAATGTGATAATCTTGTTCGATCTGGTTTCCATCTAGCAACTGTTCAGGGGTAAGGAATAGTACTTG
>NW_013795173.1:0-691 GCF_000517525.1 Limulus polyphemus | reverse complement strand
TATATATATATAGTATATAAAAACTTCTGTTAAAAATTCACATCGCTATAATATATATATATGTATGGTAAAAAAAAAACTTCTTATTAAACATTCTCAACGATATAATATATATGGTAAATAAAAACTTCTGTTTAAAAATTCACATCGATATATATATATGGTAAATAAAAACTTCTGATTAAATATTTTCTACGATATACATATACATGATAAATAAAACTTCTTATTAAAAATTCTCAACGATATTCATATACATGGTAAAAAAAACCTCTGATTAAACATTCACATCGATATATATATGGTAAATAAATACTTCTGATTAAACATTCACACAATATATATATACATGGTAAATAGAAACTTCTGATGAAACACTTACAACGAAAAATACATATATGATAAATAAAAACTTCTGATTAAAAATTCACAACGAAATATATATGGTAAATAAAAACTTGTGATTAAACATTCTCAACAATATACATATACATGGTAAATAAAACTTCTGATTAAACATTCACATCGATATATATATATAGTAAATAAAAATTTCTGATTAAATATTCACATCGATATATATATATGGTAAATAAAAACTTCTGAGTAAACATTTACAACTATATATGTATGGTAATTAAATCTTGTGATTAAACATTTAGACCGATATATAGATAAATAGATGGTAAAT
>NW_013795172.1:0-820 GCF_000517525.1 Limulus polyphemus | reverse complement strand
CTTCATGTTAGTTTCGCTAAAGGTTTAATTGAAATGTTTTGTGAGTTCATTTTTCACTCTAATCTTGTAAGTCACAAATCTATAAATACTTTTGCATTTCGTAACTTTGTTCTTAAACTTAAATTTCACGAGTCATGATGAAAGGATCCTATCATTGCTTAGTATAACAGCATATCTGGTAGTTATGACTAATGATTGAACTATCCACCAGGTCTCATGCTAGACAGAGTAAAAAAATTTCGCCATAGCTACTCGAGGGCTATCTGGGCTATCCGTCCCTAATTTAGCAGTGAAAGACTAGCGGGAAGACAGCTAGTCATTACCACCCACTGCCAACTCCTGTGCTACTATTTAATAAACGAATAGTGGGATTCACCATCACATTATAACGTCCGCACTAAAAGGGCCATCATGTTTGTTGGGACGAGGATTTAAACTCGCGACCGTCATATTGCGAATCGAGTGCCTTAACCACCCGGCCTGGTGAATAAGGCGATCGACTCGCAATATGAAGTTCGCTGATTCGAATTTCACTCACCAAACATACTCAGCCTTTAAGCCCTGGGGGCGTTATAATGTTGTGGCTAATCCCACTGTTCATTGGTCAAAAGAGTAGCCCAAGAGAAGGTGGTGTTGACTAGCTGCTTTCCCTCTAGTCAGTCACTGCTAAAGTGAAGATGGCTATCCCAGAAAACTCTCTTGTAGCTTTTCTTGAAATTCAAAACAAAGCAAACCATAACTACTCATCAGACAAATTAGTATAGAGAGTGGATGTCATGAACACATTGTCAATCTGTCCAATCACACTGAATGCATAAGA
>NW_013795171.1:0-584 GCF_000517525.1 Limulus polyphemus | reverse complement strand
TAGAAAGCATTTGACAAGATGCCACATAAAAGGCTTGTAAAAAAATATGATCTCTATAGGTGTGGGGGATAAGTTAGATGATTGGATGGAAGAAAGCAGAAGGTTGTTAAAAATGGAGTTCAGTCAAACTGGATTAATGTCACAAATGGGATACCTCAGGGCTCAGTGTTAGGACCTTTGCTCTTTTTCATTCATATCAATGACAGATGAAGGGATAGACAATAAATTACTTAAATTTGCAGATGATATTAAGGTCTTGGGTGTTGCTAGCTGTGAAGAGGATGCTGCTGATTTACAAAAGGATTTAGATCATTTAGAGAGTTGGGCAAATAAATGACAGATGGGTTTTAATTATAATAAATGCAAGATAATGCATGTTGGTTATCATGATTTGAATTATAAGTATAATTTGGATAGGAATAACCTTAATAGTGTTAGGAAGGAAAGAAATCTTGGTGTAATAGTCAATCAGTCTCTGAAGCCATCCAAGCAGTGTGCTGTTGCTAGTGGTAGGACAAATAGGATTTTACGTTGTATCTATAGAAATATTGAGTACAAGTTTAAAGAGGTTATACTTTCATTGT
>NW_013795170.1:0-583 GCF_000517525.1 Limulus polyphemus | reverse complement strand
GATGGCTATTCAATATTGTAAAACATCATTCTAACATAGCTATTCAATACTATAAAACATCATTCTAAGATGGCTATCATCTTTACTGTAAAACATCATTCTAACATGGCTATTCAATATTATAAAACATCATTCTAACATGGCTATTCAATACTGTAAAACATTATTCTACCATTGATATTCAATACTATAATACATCATTCTATCATTGATATTCAATACTGTAAAACATCATTCTAACATGGTTATTCAATACTATAAAACATCATTCTAACATGGCTATTCAATACTATAAAGGATCATTCTAACATGGCTATTCAATACTATAAAACATCATTCTAACGTGGCTATTCAAGACTTTAACATACATAAAACATCATTCTAACATGGCTATTCAATACGGTAAAACATCATTCTAACGTGGCTATTCAAGACTTTAACATACATAAAACATCATTCTAACATGGCTATTCAATACGGTAAAACATCATTCTAACATGGCTATTCAATACGGTAAAACATCATTCTAACATGGCTATTCAATACTATAAAACATCATTCTAATATGACTATTTAATGCTAT
>NW_013795169.1:0-1436 GCF_000517525.1 Limulus polyphemus | reverse complement strand
TTTTGAGCGACGAAAAACCAAAAATCAGCTGACCTAGTCCAAACTTGAGTTACATATCCTTAAAAAACTTGTTTCTAAAACTGAAGATCTCTATTCTAAAAAAAAATACCTTTATTGGATCTCACATTGGTCAAAATTTGTGGTAAAATGTTACTTGACAGATCGGTGTAAAATGTGCTGTTATGTCACAGGCTACTCTGGAAATATCTTTATCTTTGTTTAAGGATGTGTGCTACTTAATACATTACTAGAATATTGGGAAATGTATACGTTTTTCACCATTTTTGTAGAATCATTGCTCCTTGTTTCATTAATTGATTGTTCAAACAACTTTACGTCAATGTACAGCTATTACATCATTTAATATGTAAACGTATTTTATGCTGGTGTGCCTAGTTTGAAAACTTTGTGAAACTATCTGTTGTACAATATCAGCCATATCTTTTTTTTTAATGAGTCAGCCATATATATTATAAAGATTTCTTAGTATTTCCAAGATGCAGTGATTAGCTTCACTACTGAGTCTTTCACGAGGCTACTTAATCTTAAATATCTTACAGCATGATTGTTAAAGTGTTGTAAAATAGGTACATATATTACTGATGCTCTCTGTTTATAAATATGGTTGTGCATCAGTTTCATCTTAAGGTAGAGAATACGAAATCCAAAAGTCATACGAAATTAGGTATCAGCGTATTTCTGGCAATAAAATATATTTTGAACTAGTGAATGGGAAAACAGGAAAGTTGCTTTCAAACAGTCCATTAAAGATATCCAGGAAATAAGGAGAAATAAGTAAAACATGATGAACATCGGCATGTATATATAAATGTTGTTGATGTCCTGGAGAACGGGTTCTCCGTGACTAGATGAGAAAAAATATATCTCTGTGTTAATAAATATATGTGTCTGTTCATGTAACATCCAGTTCCTTTTTCTGCGATCACTGTTCTGATAAATACAAAAAAAATATGTATACTGTTTTGGTTACGGTGCAGTATGCACTACTATTGTGTGTTGATCTAGTCTGTTGTAATAAGTCAAAATTTTAAGTTAGTATACGTTTGCCTTATCCTTAGGTAAATCATTGTATACTGGCTACTGGAATGTGTATATTAAAATATGATTTATATGTTTGTCAGTTGTAATAGATTGTGTAATACTATAATGTGGTGATAGATTTTGGTTTATTGTTTTATTACTTCACGTGCAATGTGATTAATTTCTAGGACTATTTTCCACTTTCTTATGTTTATTGTGTTTTTATTAATTTATTTAAGATGTGTTTTGAGTGTCGTGTTTGGTAACTTTTCTTTCGTTATTTAATTTATCGCTATATTTGAGTCATGTAATGTTTGGATAGAGTTTAGTTTTTGTCTTGTCCACCTAAATTGATGACATTTACTTCAACATATGATTGAAGTGATCAATACACT
>NW_013795168.1:0-583 GCF_000517525.1 Limulus polyphemus | reverse complement strand
ATTACAATTCAACAAAGTCTCTTAATTTGACGGGACGTATCTTCTTCCATACTAGTCTCCGTCTTGTTGGCTTCTGCTTCACGTGGGGTTCATCTGCTTCATCAGGAAATGTCCTATCGTCGGTAACAGTCACATCAGTGGTAGTAACTTCATCAAGAGCTTCACCGTTTCCCTTCTCAAAACTGAGTAGAGTTTCTTCTTCGACGATGGCTTCTTCAGCAGCGTCATTTGTTCCTTTGTTCACTTCGTCCCAACTGAAATGTCCTGGACCGTGATAACGCCAAAGCCTGTTGGCATGCACCACTTTTGGCTTACCTCGCCGACCACATTTTATCCGAAAGTCACGTCTGAGAGACGAGCCACTATGTCATATGGGCCTTCCCATGGAGAAGTCAACTTAGGAGACTTCCCTTTGGTCTTCCTGGGATTATACAACCATACCTTGTCTCCTGGTACAAAGCTGACTTCAGTAGATCTCTTATCATAAGTTAACTTCATCGAATCAGCAGACGTTTTCAAGTTTGAACGCACTTGATGGTGAATATCATCCATCCTTTTGGATAACACTTTCACAAACTCTGAC
>NW_013795167.1:0-581 GCF_000517525.1 Limulus polyphemus | reverse complement strand
ATCTTGTGTCTTCTTTTTGACAGTACACAGTATTGATAAATCCTGTATCTTCTTATTGACAGGACACAGTTTTGTTAAATCTTGTGTCTTCTTTTTGACAGTACACAGTATTGATTAAACCTTTATCTTCTTATTGAAAGGACACAGTATTGTTAAATCTTGTGTCTTCTTATTGACTGTACACAGTATTGATAAATCCTGTATCTTCTTATTGACAAGACACAGTATTGTTAAATCTTTTTTCTTCTAATTGACAGTACACAGTATTGATAAAACTTGTATCTTCTTATGGATAGGACACAGTATTGTTAAATCTTGTGTCTTCTTATTGACAGTACACAGTATCGTTAAATCTTGTGTCTTCTTATTGATAGTACAAAGTATTGTTAAATCTGATGTCTTCTTATTGACAGTACACAGTATTGATAAATCCTGTATCTTCTTATTGACAGGACACAGTATTGTGACAGTACACAGTATCGTTAAATCTTGTGTCTTCTTATTGATAGTATCCAGTATCATTAAATCTTATGACTTGTTATGATAGTACACAGTATCATTAAATCTTATGACTTGTTATG
>NW_013795166.1:0-582 GCF_000517525.1 Limulus polyphemus | reverse complement strand
TGCCAAAGCCTGTTGGCATGCACCACTTTGGCTTACCTCGCCGACCACATTTTACCCGGAAAGTCACGTCTGAGAGACGACCCACTATGTCATATGGGCCTTCCCATGGAGAAGACAACTTAGGAGACTTCCCTTTTGCCTTCTTGGGATTATACAACCACACCTTGTTTCCTGGTACAAACCTGACTTCAGCAGATCTCTTATCATAAGTTAACTTCATTGAATCAGCAGACGTTTTCAAGTTTGAACCACTTGATGGTGAATATCATCCATCCTTTCCGATAACACTTTCACAAACTCTGACACATTCTCAGGCAACTCTTCATAAGGTGGGCGTCCTGTTAACAGATCCACTGGCAACCAAAGTTCCCGACCAAACATCAACTTTGCTGGAGTGTATCCAGTGGTTTCATGCTCTGGTGTCCTATAGGCCATCAACAGTGGGGGGAGTAAGACATCCCAGTCATCTTGGTGGCTATTACAAAACTTTGCCAATTCCTGTCTCAGTGTCCACTTGTACTTTTCTACCATCCCATCAGACTGTGGGTGAAGTGGCATTGTCCTGATCTTTCGGATGCCAAA
>NW_013795165.1:0-584 GCF_000517525.1 Limulus polyphemus | reverse complement strand
TTGTGATATCTGAGATATACAAGTACATGAGAACTTTCTTTTGTTTGTGATATCTAAGATATACAAGTATATGGGAACTTTCCTTTGTTTGTGATATCTGAGACATTCAAGTACATGAGAACTTTCTTTTGTTGGTGATATTTAAGATATACAAGTATATGAGAACTTTTGCTTGTGATATCTAAGATATATATGTACATGAGAACTTTCTTTTGCTAGTGATATCTGAGACATTCAAGTACATGAGAACTTTCTTTTGTTTGTGATATTTAAGATATACAAGTACATGAGAACTTTCTTTTGTTTGTGATATTTAAGATATACAAGTACATGAGAACTTTCTTTCGTTTGTGATATCTAAGATATCCAAGTACATGATAACTTTCTTTTGTTTGTGATATTTAAGATATACAAGTACATGAGAACTTTCTTTCGTTTGTGATATCTAAGATATACAAGTACATGAGAACTTTCTTTTGTTTGTGATATCTAAGACATAGAAGTACACGAGAACTCTCTTTTGTTTGTGATATCTAAGATATACAAGTACACAAATACTTTCTTTTTTGTGATATCTAAGACAT
>NW_013795164.1:0-702 GCF_000517525.1 Limulus polyphemus | reverse complement strand
ACACCAGTTATAGGGTACAGTATGTAGAGTAATACCACACCAGGAATAGAGTACACTATGCAGAGTATTTACGACACCAGGGAAAGGTACAATATGTCGAGTATTTACTACACGAGGGATAAGGTACAGTATGTAGAGCATTTACTACACCAGGGATAGGGTACAGTATGTAGAGTATTTACTGCACCAGAGATAAGGTACAGTATGTAGAGTATTTATTCTACACCAGGGATAGGGTTCAGTATGTAGAGTATTTATTGCACAAAGGACAGGTACAATATGTAGAGTATTTACTACACCAGGGATAGGGTACACTATGTAGAGTATTTACTGCACCAGGGATAGGGTACACTATGTAGAGTATTTACTAAACAAGGAATAGGGTACAGTATTTAGAGTATTTACTACACCAGGGATAGTGTACACTATGTAGAGTATTTACTGAACCAGTGATAGGATACAGTATGTAGAGTATTTACTTCACCAGGATAGGTACAATATGTAGTGTATTTACTACAGCAGGGATAGGGAACAGTATGTAGAGTATTTAATGCACCAGGGATAGCGTACACTATGTAGAGTATTTACTACACTAGGGATAGGTCCAATATGTCGATTATTTACTACTCCAAGGATAGGGTACACTATGTGGAGTATTTACTGCAACAGGGATAGGGTACTGCATGTATATTATTTACTGCA
>NW_013795163.1:0-580 GCF_000517525.1 Limulus polyphemus | reverse complement strand
TTGTTGGCCACGTGAGACGTGAGTTATAGCGTTGTTATAGAGCGACTGTTGAAATTAAGTGTATCGTCAAGTTGTATTCAGAAAGAATAAACCAGTTTTATTAAAGAAAGGAATTGTGTCGCTAAAGTTTCGTTGGAACGAATTTACGGAAAATTAACTAACGACTGGAGGCGTAATAATAACAAACATGGGTGACGTAATGTCACTCATGTGGTCCTGATAGGGTTAATATACTTCTAATGTGGGATTTATGATTATAACTAAAGCCTGTGCAATTGGCTACCAAGTTGCTCACTGTTAAAGAGTAGTTTTAATGATTAAATTGTATCTTATATTCTAATTACAGAGAATAAAAAATTTCCCCCATTTTTATCTGAATCCCCCATTTAAAAATATTATTCCACATCACCACATGAAATCTTTCCCCTATTCCCCCATTGGTTTGATTCCCTCCTCCACAAATGGGAGATTATCCCCCCAATCTGGCACCCCTGGATCTCTCCAGGTATTCTAGGACCACCTTTAATAACATCATGCGCCTTCCAAACTAAAAATTGAAAACATAACTTAGGACTCTTTT
>NW_013795162.1:0-583 GCF_000517525.1 Limulus polyphemus | reverse complement strand
CCTTTTCTGCTCTGACATATGATTTTATTACACTATATACCAAATTAAAAGATTTAATAAAAGTCTTTAATAGCTTAATAGATGAATTTATAATTGAAAATATAGCTATTTCTAAATATAAATTTTAAAGTTTTCAGTGTAAAGACCTTCTGAATTTTTGTATATTTAATAATTATATAATCTTTAATGATAAAATATTTAAACAGATGGTAGGCATCCCAATGGGGCTAATTTATCTTCAAATATGGCTAACTTGTATCTTTATTTTTATGAAAATTGATTTATGAACAAAAAATAACAAATCCTAACAAATATATATTTACTTCCGTTATGCTAATTTTGTTTGTTTGGAATAAACACAAAGCTACACAAATGGGCTATCTGTGCTCTGTCCACCAAATAATCGTCGTCTGTAAGTACATCAATATAGAAGTATCTCATAACGGAAATAATCGTCGTCTGTAAGTACATCAATATAGAAGTATCTCATAACGGAAATAATCGTCGTCTGTAAGTATATCAATATAGAAGTATCTCATAACGGAAATAATCGTCGTCTGTAAGTACATCAATATAGAAGTAT
>NW_013795161.1:0-583 GCF_000517525.1 Limulus polyphemus | reverse complement strand
GAACATCTTTAACGACTTCAACATACAGAGAAGGAGAACATCTTTAATGACTTCAACATACAGAGAAGGAGACCATCTTTAACGACTTCAACATACAGAGAAGAAGAACATCTTTAACAACTTCAACATACAGAGAAGGAGAACATCTTTAACAACTTCAACATACAGAGAAGGAGAACATCTTTAACAACTTCAACATACAGAGAAGGAGAACATCTTTAACGACTTCAGCATACAGAGAAGAAGAACATCTTTAACGACTTCAGCATACATAGAAGAAGAACATCTTTAACAACTTCAACATACAGAGAAGGAGAACATCTTTATTAGCATTTCGCAAGTTTCAAAACTGTGTTGTTTTCATTTTTCCAGCACGAAAATACAATTATTGTTGACACATGTTCGGAGTATTTTGTCTCCAACAACTCACTTCCCAAGAGGTCTTTCGTTCAATACCAGAAGTCGTGAGTTGGTCTGAACAATGAGGGACAAAAGATTCTCTCTGGGACACAATAAACAAAATAACGGTTTACTTAAATAGCGTTCCGACCACTACTGTGTCCCAAACGACCCGATGAGCTCC
>NW_013795160.1:0-583 GCF_000517525.1 Limulus polyphemus | reverse complement strand
CCACCCAGTGACAGATGAAATCACTATATCCCAACACACAAGAGTAGTAAGTCTGGCACTCAGTGATAGGTGAAATCATTATATCCCAAGACACTACAATACTAAATCTGACGCCCACTGATAGGTGATAAACTATATCCCAACACATTATAGTAGTAAGTCTGGCACCCAGTGATAGGAGAAATCATTATATCCCAAGACACTACAATACTAAATCTGACACCCACTGATAGGTGATAAACTATATCCCAACACATTATAGTAGTAAGTCTGGCACCCAGTGATAGGAGAAATCATTATATCCCAAGACACTACAATACTAAATCTGACACCCACTGATAGGTGATAAACTATATCCCAACACATTATAGTAGTAAGTCTGGCACCCAGTGACAGGTGAAATCACTATATCCCAACTGCTTGGAACCTTCCAAGTATAAAGGTTTTAGTCCAACCGTCTAATTTACACTTGAAAAAATCAGTATTTCAATCTAAAATACTGCTAGTTATTTTATGAACTTAATAAAAGAAATATTTTTTAGAATTTGATTAGGATGCACTTAAAATCTAAATTTGTACACAA
>NW_013795159.1:0-581 GCF_000517525.1 Limulus polyphemus | reverse complement strand
GTGATGTCCTAATTTCCTGTTTCATCAACTTTCTTGATCTTCTAAGTCTCCTGTCATACAACCTTGTATAGTTTACAACCTTGTGACCCAATTGGCCTTAGTTTTGCCCTTAAAATAGACATGTTGAAAAGTTTATGTAAAACAATAATTATAGTATTTTATGAAGATTAGGAAACAGTTGACAGGAAAGTAAGACATTTGTTAGTTATGTGAGTGGAAACATTGGTGTTTGTGTCTCTAAAACAAATTGTTACAGTTTTGCATGAATCATAGAAAACAGGTAAGAGGAATCTGAGATAGTTATTGGTTGTGTAAGCAATGACTGTGTCTGTTAGTTGGTAAGTGTATATATATATATATGAACGGCCTGGCATGGCCAGGTGGTTAGGGCACTCGACTCGCAATCTGCGGGTCGCGGATTCGAATGCCCGTCCCACCAAACATGCTCACCCTTTCAGTCGTGGGGACGTTATAATGTGATGGTCAATCCCACTATTCGTTGGTAAAAGAGTAGCCCAAGAGTTGGCGGTGGGTGGTGATGACTAGCTGCATTCCCTCTAGTCTTACACTGCTAAATTAGG
>NW_013795158.1:0-583 GCF_000517525.1 Limulus polyphemus | reverse complement strand
TGAAAAGATGAAAAATACAAAATAAATCTCAATTACTTTTTTCTTTCTAGAATAACTACATATCACAGAAAACAATTACACTTATCTATTCTTACAACATAAGCTACTAACCTTTCATATAGTTTTATTGGTTTTCAGATGCATTTATATCACCTCAGAGTACACAATCCATTTAATACAGCGTGACGGCTTTGTGTAAACAAACAATCAAATTATAATGATGTGATCAGTGCTTGCTAGAATATCGAGTATCCCAAGAGATTTTTTATTTGATTTTTATATCTAACCAGATAAGTTTCTAATTTTAACAATTTAATTACTTTTATAACAATAAATGAAAAATATACGTAAGAAATAATGAATTTAGTACTTAATCTGGACTTTGGCCTTTTACCATTGATGGCCAAAGGCACTGTAAACCCACTTTTTTTGGGACAGTGTTGGTAGTTCACAAAATTATTCATTCTCATTTGAAATGTGCATTTTAGAACACACAGTATTATCATGCACCAAAATTTAATGTCGTAAAACTGTTATAATTTAACTGTCTTTCTAAATAGGTTAAAAAAATTCAGTTATCTGC
>NW_013795157.1:0-581 GCF_000517525.1 Limulus polyphemus | reverse complement strand
TACTGAAGAAAGGGAAAATTTGTCTAAGTTACGATCCCTTGATCACATTAGTACTGAAGAAAGGGATAATTTGTCTAAGTTACGATCCCTTGATCACATTAGTACTGAAGAAAGGAAAAATGTGTCTAAGTTACGATCCCTTGATCACATTAGTACTGAAGAAAGGGAAAATGTGTCTAAGTTACGATCCCTTGATCACATTAGTACTGAAGAAAGGGAAAATTTGTCTAAGTTACGATCCCTTGATCACATTAGTACTGAAGAAAGGGAAAATTTGTCTAAGTTACGATCCTTTGATCACATTAGTACTGAAGAAAGGGAAAATTTGTCTAAGTTACGATCCTTTGATCACATTAGTACTGAAGAAAGGGAAAATTTGTCTAAGTTACGATCCCTTGATCACATTAGTACTGAAGAAAGGGAAATTTGTCTAAGTTACGATCCTTTGACCACATTAGTACTGAAGAAAGGGAAAATTTGTCTAAGTTACGATCCTTTGACCACATTAGTATTGAAGAAAGGGAAAATTTGTCTAAGTTACGATCCCTTGATCACATTAGTATTAAAGAAAGGGAAAATTT
>NW_013795156.1:0-584 GCF_000517525.1 Limulus polyphemus | reverse complement strand
ATAAGTTAGCAAATTGGATAGAAGAGTGGCTGGATGGAAGAAAGCAGAGAGTTGTTACAAATGGAGTTCAGTCAATCTGGATTAATGTCACAAGTGAGGTATCTCAAGGCTCAGTCTTAGGACCATTACTCTTTTTGATTTACATCAATGATATAGATGAAGAAATGGTTAATAAATTACTTAAATTTGCAGATGATATTAAGGTATTGGGTGTATCTAGCTGTGAAGAGGATGCTGCTGATTTACAAAAGGATTTAGAACATACATTCTCAGTATACAATTTCATACATACATTTTCAGTATAGGAAATACATTTTGCCTGAAGCTTCCTACTAATCGAACCCCCCTCAAGGAAGAGAAACAATCCAGAAGAGGGGAAAAAAGCTGTAAACCTGATGTCATGGAGGATATGTTCAACTATCAATACATATAGACAAAGAGGGAAGGATGAAAATTAAGAAGAAAACCCAAAGTAAAGGCTCGGATAACAGAAAACTCCTTCGAATGCGTTCAAGGAGGAGGAGAATGGATGGTCCTGATGGAGGAGGGGTTTAAAATACATACCTCAAAGAGATTAGAATGTG
>NW_013795155.1:0-582 GCF_000517525.1 Limulus polyphemus | reverse complement strand
CGAAAAAGGTGATAATCTGATGGTGCCATATCTGGAGAATATGATGAGTGGGGGAGAACTTCCCAATCCAAATCCATAATCTTGCGTTGCATCAAATGTGCCACATGTGGACATGAATTGTTGTGGAAAAGAAGAACACCTTTCCACTTGATGAGTGAATGGCATTTCTGATGAAGGGCTTGATTTAAATGTTTCAGTTGCTGACTATAGATCTCTGCATTGATAGTTTGCTGTGGATTGAGGAGTTCGAAATGAATTACTCCTTTGATGTACCACCAAATTCAAAGCATCACTTTCTGTGGATGGAGTCCAGGTTTTGGGGTCGCAAGTGGTTTTTGTCTGGGAATGAGCCATTGTTTTTCATATTTAAAATTTGCATAGAGAGTCCATTTTTCATCACCGGTGCCAATTCTGTCCAAAAATGGTACACATGCCAGAAGAGATGAAGCAGTGTTCACATGTTGGAAATGATGATCATTGGAGAATTTGTAAGGCACCCAAACACCTTCTTTATGGAGCTTTCCCATATTCCTTAGATGTTTACATATTGTTTCATGAGAGACATGCAATGTCGGGGCCATT
>NW_013795154.1:0-671 GCF_000517525.1 Limulus polyphemus | reverse complement strand
CTACTGCATGTCACCTTGATTCACCAAGAAACAGACTAGTTAGTCTTAACACCAGATAATAAAAATTGTAAATAAAGTAAGATGGTGAAATTATAAATAAAGTAAGATGGTGAAACCACTCCATGTCACCTTGATTCACCAAGAAACAGACTAGTTAGTCTTAACTCCAGCTAATAAAAATTGTCAATAAAACAGGTAAGTATGTTTTCTTAATTCTAAATTGATTAAGATATCTAACAATATTAGTGACTCAAGTTTTTTTTCGGTGGTACTTAGAAACGCCTTTATTTTATTCACAAAGTTTCATCAGGTTTAACTGGTATCACCAAGTGAGATACAAGAACTAAAGCTAAAAAAAAAAAACCCTAGTGAGAATCTATAACAATTGTAATCTACAAGCATATGTTGACTGACTAACTGTAGTGAAATATTGTGAATAAAATAAACAGAAGTTTTACTATGTACAACTGATAAAAACTTGTGTGAATTTTAAAAACATAATTCATTCTAAGACTTAATTAAAGGATTATTGTTAAAATCTAAGAAAATAGACTTTACTTTGAGAAATCAGTAATAAGTTATGTTCATGAAATTGTAAAAAGTGTCATATTTTAGCCAGGGGAATGAGATACACTGTCAGTATTATCCAAGTTGATAGTGGTTTTGTTTTG
>NW_013795153.1:0-584 GCF_000517525.1 Limulus polyphemus | reverse complement strand
GTCTTACACCAACTAATATATTAGACTTTAGGTCTAATTGCAGTTATAACTTTATTTCTAGACCCTAGGTCCATCATCATACAAATTGTAGCCTATATTTTTGGCATACTGTTACGTCTCCGTTTTTTTTTTAATTGATTTTCCATAAATTCGTGCCGACGAAACTTAAGCGACACAAGCCTTTACTTAATAAAACTGGTTTATTCTTTCCGAATATAACTTAACCGATACACTTGACAATCGCGCTAAACACACGCTATAGCAACGAACGTCAATAATACTCCGACCGCAGATCAATTACTCACTATCTATCTACACACACATTACATCTCCCTTCTTTTATATACCAGCGTAACCTATTTCTAGTAAGAACTTGAACATTCGACAAAGTACATGATAGTTCTAGAAACGTTGCGTCACGGCGGTCATGTGACTGCTGACGCAACACTGCCCCCTCCTTAATATTGTTCGTCCCGAACAATAACCACATATGATAAACCAATAAAAATTAACTTAATTAAAATGTACAGAATTACAAACATTAAGTTACAATTCGACAAAGTCTCTTAATTTTACGGGACGTA
>NW_013795152.1:0-579 GCF_000517525.1 Limulus polyphemus | reverse complement strand
AGTTATCTGGCCCACTGTGAAAAAGTTTGGTGACCCCTGGTATAGACAAATAATAATAGGACCTGAACTTAAATTTAATATTTTCATAAACTGAAAATATATTTCTGATTGATACTTCCCTTATCTCACAAAATAGCTTTCCTCGATTAGTACAGGCCTTTGTTAGTACAAATGTTCAACAATTGTACTAGCCTTCCACCTCCCACTTCTACATATTCACATGTAAATTATAATGCAACAGCTCTCCACCAAAAAGCAGAATGTCACAACCCTACTCTCAACTGAGTTGTATGATGCATCACTCAGGAGGACAGGCCTCCATCGTCCACCACCCGTGTGGCTAAGAACTGGTAAATGGCAAGGACTCCCATACTCCACTACAAGAAATGAAGGAAAAATGCATTGGAGTGTCCAGAGGACTGCATCACAGGAGACAGTGACTGGGATAACCTATTTTGAAGAGCAGAGCTACCACGTCAATGAGTCGATCAACCAATGCCTGGCAGCATCTGGAATTGTACATCAGGTCTGGAAAAAGAAAAGTCTCAACACCACAGTGCATCAGAGATGGGCAGCAAT
>NW_013795151.1:0-583 GCF_000517525.1 Limulus polyphemus | reverse complement strand
CAAATGGGCTCTATGTCGACGAGTTCCACATCTCGTGTCAGTTGTCGAACATGAGGTTTATTGAGTGGCAGCTTCAGACTGCCCTCAATCGGTTGTTGACATGGACCACTGCAAATGGTTTTAAATTCTCTTTTTCCAAAACTGTTTGCATGCATTTTTGCCGCCAACGGGGTCTCCACCCCGATCCCGATCTCCGTCTCGGCGATATAGCCATTCATGTGGTCCCTGAGGCAAAGTTCTTGGGCTTATCTTTGACTGTAAGCTTAGCTTCATTCCTCCCATCAAGCAGCTACGTGTCAAGTGTGCAAGGGCTCTGAACATCCTCCGTGTCCTCTCTTCCAGCTCTTGGGGAGCAGATTGATGTTCTATGTTAGGATCTATCATGCTCTGATTCGATCCAAACTGGACTATGGGTCTTTGGTCTATGGTTCCACCAGGACCTCTACCCTGAAGATGCTGGACCTGATTCACCATCTGGGGCTTCGGCTCTGCACCGATGCTTTTCGCACTTCTCCAGTCCAGAGTTTGTACACTCAGTCCCACTAACCTTCTCTTCACCTCCGTCGTTTGCAACTTTCTTTAC
>NW_013795150.1:0-583 GCF_000517525.1 Limulus polyphemus | reverse complement strand
TCTAAACATTAATGTTAGACCTGTTATTTTCATCTTTCTAGTCTTGGGTTTGGATCTAGATGTGATAATAATGACAGAAAATTAGCTTTATACATCTAAACTAGATCTTAGATATGGGTGCATAGATTGAAAGTATTGAATCTATACAGATCTAGATATAATCCTGCCTCATCAATTCTAGATTTAGATTTATTAGGCCTAACTTTTAGAACAAATGTTACATCTAGATCTATTAACTTAGTCATTAGATCTGTCCCAGTGCAATGCCTAGTTTAATAGTAAGTATAGGTCTATATATGCCTATAATATAGGCTACAATTTGTATGATGATAGACCTAGGGTCTAGAAATAAAGTTATAACTGCAATTAGACCTATAGTTTAGTACTGTTACATCTCCGTTCGTTAATTAACTTTCCGTAAGCAGGGCGCAAAACACTTGCTTTCAGAAAATCAATTATTGGCTTCAAATCTTGGTCTTTCTCCTGTTCTGCTTTAATATCTATATTTGGTTCCACTTCACCATCATCAACTCTTTCAGTCTGTTTGACTTCAGCTTGATGGCTACCTGGTTAGTTCAACCTT
>NW_013795149.1:0-583 GCF_000517525.1 Limulus polyphemus | reverse complement strand
GAAAGTAACGTGAATATAGGTCGATATCCCTGACCTTGACAAAATATCTGAAACTAATGCAAGTATGGGTCAGTATGCCTGATCTCGAGATAATAATTGAACGTAACGTGAATATAGGTCGATATCCCTGACCTTGACAAAATATCTGAAACTAATGCAAGTATGGGTCAGTATGCCTGATCGTAATATGATATTGGAATTTTATTTTGAAAAGGTTTTCAGATATTGTTGCATGGACAGAAACATACAGGATTATGATTGTACTTATTTCACAGCTCTGAAAAATGTTGTGCAGTGGCACTTGGAAAAGTAAAGCAAGCATGCAATGTTACTTGGAAAGGTAAAGCAAACATGCAATGTTACTTGGAAAGGTAAAACAAGCATGGAGTGTTACTTGGAAAGGTAAAACAAGCATGCAATGTTACTTGGAAAGGTATAACAAGTATGGAATGTTACATGGAAAGGTAAAGCAAGCATGCAGTGTCACTTGGAAAGGTAAAACAAACATGTAGTGTCACTTGGAAAGGTAAAACAAGCATGCAGTGTTACTTGGAAAGGTAAAGCAAGCATGCAGTGTCACTTG
>NW_013795148.1:0-809 GCF_000517525.1 Limulus polyphemus | reverse complement strand
CATTCAAGGAGGTGACTCACCATAATCAAAAGCTGTATTGTTATATAAACATAAACAAGCCTTAGGGAACACACATTCAAGGAGGTGACTCACCATAATCAAAAGCTGTATTGTTATATAAACATAAACAAGCCTTAAGGAACACGCACATTCAAGGAGGTGACTCACCATTATCAAAAGCTGTATTGTTATATAAACATAAACAAGCCTTAGGGAACACACACATTCAAGTAGGTGACTCACCATTATCAAAAGCTGAAATGTTTACATTATTACAAAATTAAAAGAAACAGACTGCATGCAAGAATTTAGTAATTAGAAAGTTATTGTCATACAGATTTATAAGTAACAAACTACATGTAAAGTGGTGTTTACTTTCTGTTTACTTAAATTAATAATCAATGATGGAAGAAAGGATAAGAACAGACAAAATAATTTGTAACAAAATCATCCTTTTTTTTTATTAACACTAACAAATAAAATTAATCAAAATATTTTCAACCTTTAACAGTATTGTTACGTATCTGCTCGTTTGTTAATTTCCGGTAAAAATTCTTTCCGAGAAACTTCAGCGATACAAGTCGTTTCTTAATTAAAACTAGTTTATTTTTTCTAGATACAACTTTGTAATACACAGAATTTCCACGGTCACTTTAAACTTAACTACTTTTATAACACACGCTATAAATCACTGTGATTCATACACTTTACTTACGGTGCCTACTATTCGCTTGACTCAATTATCTATCTCTCTCTTCAATCTATCTCTTCCATCTATCTGCATGTCTATTCCCCCGCTGGCTTTATTT
>NW_013795147.1:0-584 GCF_000517525.1 Limulus polyphemus | reverse complement strand
GGCAGCTTATCGGTAAACATTACAATGTTTTATACACAAATATCAAATTTATTTTTATTAAGTCTTAAGGTTTGTAAAGCAATGTATTTCTTATGGTCTTTTTTTTTCTTTTTGGATGTTGCCTATCCAACATGCAAAGTAATTTTCGTTTTAAGATTAAAATTACTTTTGTGCGTCAGTAAATTGTCAAACTTCACATACAAAATCTTTATAATGTCCAGATAGTTATCAAACGTTTCTAAGGAAAAATCTTTATATTTTATATGTTATTTTCAGTAATGAACCTCAGTATGGGTTTGGTTGGATCTTGTAATCACGTTTAAAAAATTAGGAAATATAAATTATGCCTTTTTCGTTCTAAAATGACTACAAATTATAACACAAAAACATAAATGTTTAGACTAAAGAGCTTAAATCTCGTAACATTATACATTTATCTTTATTATATTGACCTTTCAGCCATGCCTGGTTAACAATACAGAAGCTACAATTACGCAGTGCACATGCACTCGATGTTACTGTATCCAATAATATAAACTTCCTTTAGTCTTTATAAAGTCTTGGCTATGTTCTAGTAGACTAAT
>NW_013795146.1:0-581 GCF_000517525.1 Limulus polyphemus | reverse complement strand
AAGAGAAATTACAACAGTTGTTAGAGGAAAAAGAAAAGAAACAAGAAGAACGAGAAGAGAAATTACAACAGTTGTTAGAGGAAAAAGAAAAGAAACAAGAAGAACGAGAAGAGAAATTACAACAGTTGTTAGAGGAAAAAGAAAAGAAACAAGAAGAACGAGAAGAGAAATTACAACAGTTGTTTGAGGAAAAGAAAAGAAACAAGAAGAACGAGAAGAGAAATTACAACAGTTGTTAGAAGAAAAAGAAAAGAAACAAGAAGAACGAGAAGAGAAATTGCAACAGTTGTTAGAGGAAAAAGAAAAGAAACAAGAAGAGAGACAACAGCAGTTGCAAGAAAACCTGCAACAGTGGCAGCTCGAACAACAAAATAAACGAGAAAAGAAACAAGAAGAGCGAGAAAAGAAATAAGAAGAGAGATTACAACAGTGGTTGGAAGAAAAAGAAAAGAAACAAGTAGAGAAATTACAGCAGTTGTTGGAGGAAAAAGAAAATAAACAAGAAGAGAGATTACAGCAGCGGTTGGAGGAAAAAGAAAAGAAACAAGAAGAAAAATTACAGCAGTGGCAACTGGAACAAG
>NW_013795145.1:0-583 GCF_000517525.1 Limulus polyphemus | reverse complement strand
GTTAAATTCGCAGGCCTATGTTACTAACTTTTTCGTGTATGTTCTTCGCGTAATCTGTTTCGTTACCCAACTGTTAAAATATATATGTTGTTGTATTTTTAATCTTTCGTCAATGGTTTCAACTTTCATAATCTGACAGATGAAAGCTAAGATAAACAAATGTAAGGTACATTAAATCCTGTGTAAATTGTTATTACCAACTAACAACATTTCATTAGGATTTTTTAACCTATGAGAGAAAGAGGTCGACGATGTCAAGTTTAATATATCGAAAAGTCATGAAAAACAATAGCCTTTGATCGGCATTTTGTTCAGCCTGGGTCAAGCACGAACCAATGATTAGCGTGCTGGATTTAAGGTTTCGTGACTTGCTTCCCGTTGCCGCGAAAAAGAAATTGCGCCCCCAATTTGTGGCTGTATATGCGTTTTAATAATGATGGTATAATACCAATATTCATGACCAGTTGGTTAGGGAGCGTTATAATGTGACGGTCAATCCCACTATTCGTTAATAAAAGAGAAGCCCAAGAGTTGGCGGTGGGTGGTGATGACTAGCTGCCTTCCCTCTAGTCTTTCACTGCTG
>NW_013795144.1:0-690 GCF_000517525.1 Limulus polyphemus | reverse complement strand
GGCATCAAGAGTATCATCAATTCTTGGCCGAAGAAGGATGGGACCCAACGTTGCTGTGTGGACTTCAGGGCTCTTAACAGCATAACCGAAAAAGACTCATACCCACTTGGACTAATACGACAGGAGCTGACCAGGGACTATCTGATTTTTCAACTATCCCTTCCTTGTTTAGACCGTCCATGACCTTCTCTATCTCTTGTCGCTTTGCTGGAGCTATTCTCCTTGGAGGGATCTTTATTGGACGGTGATTGCCTGTGTTTATTCTGTGCTCTACCAGGTTTGTGCATCCGAGGTCATGATCTCCTTTCGAAAAGAGGTCAGCATAATTTACCAAAAGTTCTTTTACCTGAAGAACTTGTGATGATGAAAAATGGTATATGCTCTTCTTATAGAGGTCAGTCAAATATTCCGGAAGTGTATGTCTTTTCTTCACAGTTGCATTCCTTGCTTTAAGATTGACTGGCTCTACCTCCTGGCACACACCCAACAATGCCCCTTTCTCCAAGTGTCTGCTCATATTCAGAGAAATTGGCCACTGTTATAGGTACCACTTGACGACCCGCCACAAGTGACCTTCCAGTCTTCAAATCTGCTGGCCTGGATGGGTCTTCCACTGCCTCAACAAGCATTGGGCTCCCATGGGGATGTTATTTTATCCTACCCCAAATTATCTTATCTGACATAGGGGTA
>NW_013795143.1:0-582 GCF_000517525.1 Limulus polyphemus | reverse complement strand
CCCTTTGGCCGACTTGTTGGTATATTCTTCCTACACTGGCTACTAAAATGTTCGTGCTTTCCACAATTCCAATAACCTTTCTGGATACCAGCCTTTCCTGATGTGGCACCTCCCCTGTGTTGAAGTTTCCAGCATTGAGCTCTCTTGTTCCCAGGCTTGCTACAGTGCCAGCAAAGTCCCACAAACCTCTCTGAATCTGACCTTTTCTGGCCTTGAATCCAGATGACTGTAACAACCTCGGTACCTCTGTGCTGGACTTAATGTAGGATTCAAATTCGAGAGCTCTGGCCATTGCATGCTGCATGGTAGAGGGGTGTGCTTGCTTCACTTGTATCTTAAGTTGTGGACTGTTCAAGGCATCTACAAACTGATCTCTCAGCAACAACTTGAGGAGATCGGGTGTTGCAGTTGGGTAGACCTTGTGTGCCATGCTTTTCAAGTCCTGAGCCAGATCTTGCAGGCTCTCCCCTCTAACACGGACTCTCGTCCTAAACCTAGCCCTGTAGACTTCTGACTGATTTTGGGTTCCGTACCTGAGTTCTAGAGCCGCTACCAGTGCTCTATAGTTGTGCCTGTCGCCTG
>NW_013795142.1:0-726 GCF_000517525.1 Limulus polyphemus | reverse complement strand
GTGTGTGTGTGGGGGTGGGGGGGGTTGTTGAGGGGGGTCTGAAAAATGTTTGCTTTTCTTTAGTGCTGCTTCCCCTTCCACGTCCCCACTTATCATACAAAGTATTGTAATTTGTAAATAAATAAACATTAGGAACGGCTAACAATATAGCCCTCGGGTAGCTTTGTGCGAAATTTAACAACGAACGAACACGAGACTCGTACTTTATCAGAAGTGGAAGATGTTTTCAAATCTCCTTTTCTGTCTGCGACTACTCTTGTTAGAGAATGTTTGTCAGTAATACTACTCTTGTTAGAGAATATTTGTCAGTAATACTACTCTTGTTATAGAATGTTTGTCAGTAATACTACTCTTGTTATAGAATATTTGTCAGTAATACTACTCTTGTTAGAGAATATTTGTCAGTAACACTACTCTTGTTAGAGAATATTTGTCAGTAATACTACTCTTGTTAGAGAATGTTTGTCAGTAATACTACTCTTGTTAGAGAATGTTTGTCAGTAATACTACTCTTCTCAGAGAATATTTGTCAGTAATACTACTCTTGTTAGAGAATATTTGTCAGTAATACTACTCTTCTCAGAGAATGTTTGTCAGTAATACTACTCTTCTAAGATGATATCTGTCAGTAATACTACTCTTCTAACATAATATCTGTCAGTAATACTACTCTTCTCAGAGAATGTTTGTCAGTAATACTACTCTTGTTAGAGAATGTTTGTCAGT
>NW_013795141.1:0-583 GCF_000517525.1 Limulus polyphemus | reverse complement strand
AGTCGTCAACTTTTTGAAGGCCATAGATAGGTCTAAATAAAATGTTTTTAATTGTGTATCAGTTTAACGTTGAATATTATTTATGATTTTAATTTTATATACAAGTGCCAAAATACTATAATTCGTTTTTGATAGCTTCCATGTGCAAAATTTTTAAAGGCTTAGCAACCTACGTCAAGCAGCAACCGAGTACAATGGTCGTAACTAAAAGAGATAATTGTTTGCTTCACTTCTTTATTTACTGTTCTATGTTTTAAGAAAAATAACTTTATTGTATAATAATAGAAATGTGACTGTGTTTTACAAAACACTAGTCAACTAAAACACAGCCAAGACAAGTTACTTTGTGCAGACGAAAGGTCACCTTTATGTTATTTGATGCAGTAACATGAGTACACATGAGCCACGTCATTGTAACTTCTGTATTGTTAGATAGTCACAGGTGAAAGGTCAATATAGTAAAAATAATAAATATATATAAATGTATAATGTTATGAGATTTAAGCTATTTTGTCTAAATGTTTGTTTTTTGTGTTTATTCTAGAATGAAAGAAGCATAATTTATGCTTACTTCCTAATTTTT
>NW_013795140.1:0-783 GCF_000517525.1 Limulus polyphemus | reverse complement strand
CTTTATTGTTTATGAAGTGAGAGAACCTTGCTAACTTTATTGTTTATGAAGTGAGAGAACCTTGCTAACTTTATTGTTTATGAAGTGAGAGAACCTTACTAACTTTATTGTTTGGGAAGTGAGAGAACCTTGCTAACTTTATTGTTTATGAAGTGAGAGAACCTTGCTAACTTTATTGTTTATGAAGTGAGAGAACCTTGCTAACTTTATTGTTTATGAAGTGAGAAAACCTTACTAACTTTATTGTTTATGAAGTGAAAGAACCTTACTAACTTTATTGTTTATGAAGTGAGAGAACCTTGCTAACTTTATTGTTTATGAAGTGAGAGAACCTTGCTAACATTATTGTTTATGAAGTGAGAGAACCTTGCTAACATTATTGTTTACGAAGTGAGAGAACCTTGCTAACTTTATTGTTTATGAAGTGAGAGAACCTTGCTAACTTTATTGTTTATGAAGTGAGAGAACCTTATTAGCTTTATTGTTTATGAAGTGAGAGAACCTTGCTAACTTTATTGTTTATGGAGTGAGAGAACCTTGCTAACTTTATTGTTTATGAAGTGAGAGAACCTTGCTAACTTTATTGTTTATGAAGTGATAGAAACTTGCTAACTTTATTGTTTATGAAGTGAGAGAACCTTGCTAACATTTATTGTTTATGAAGTGAGAGAACCTTATTAGCTTTATTGTTTATGAAGTGAGAGAACCTTGCTAACATTATTGTTTATGAAGTAAGAGAACCTTACTAACTTTATTGTTTATGAAGTGAGAGAACCTTGCTAA
>NW_013795139.1:0-584 GCF_000517525.1 Limulus polyphemus | reverse complement strand
CTAAACTTTCAGAGATTTACCACGGAGCCAATTAGTGCCACAGGGAAGGGAGGAGGGAGAAGATTACATTACTTGAGGAAGTGTTTTAAAAATAAAATGTGTATCACGGAGCCAATTCGTGCCCCAGGGAGGGAGGAGAGAAGATTACATTACTTGACGAAGAGTTTTAAAAATAAAATGTATTTTCTAATCATCCACATCAATTTTTCAGCTTATATATATTAGGTCGTCAAGAAATTAATGTCACGTTTTGGAACACTTTAAAAAATAAAACAAAAAAAACGTACATCACGTGTACTAGTTAAACGAACCGCCAAAACGCCACGTTAGTGTAGCCTATATAATGTGTAAAGTTTAGTATACTCTAATCCCTTATAGTGATGGCACACGACGAAACATACATTCAATATGTAATGCTGTAGGAATACAAGAAGGGAAATAACGCTTCTGTAGCCAGAAAGAATATCAAAAAAGTTTATGGAAACGTTTGAACGTTCGTAAGTGTCAACGATGGTTCAGCAAATTTCCTTCAGGTGACTTTAAACTTAAAAACTGAGATGGCAGGGGCCGACATGTTGGAATTG
>NW_013795138.1:0-582 GCF_000517525.1 Limulus polyphemus | reverse complement strand
CAAACGGTTATACCGAGAAAGTTACTGGAAGTTGTGCTGCATCAGTCCCATGATAATTTAACAGGAGGACATCTCGGAGTTAAGAAGACATTGAGTCACCTACGACAGATATTTTACTGGATAGCTATGAGGCAAGATGTGGAAGAATGGTGCAGAAGAATGTTATGCAAAAAGAGGACAAAAGCTTAGGAGACGTGCCCCAATGAAGTTATATCAAATTGGCACACCAATCGAAAGAGTAGCCGTTGACATTGCTGGTCCTTTGCCCCAAAATCGTGCTGGAAACAGGTACATTTGTGTGGTGATGAATTATTTCATCAAGTGGCCTGAGGCATATGCAATACCATGTCAGGAAGCTACAACTGCAGCTTTGGATATATAGTGATTTATTTTTCAGATTTGGTATGCCATATGAACTGCATTCAGATCAAGGCCGTAGCTTTGAATCAGCTGTGTTCCGTGAATGCTGCAAGTTGTTTGGCATACGAAAGTCCGGGACAACGCCACTTCACCCACAGTCTGATTGGATGGTAGAAAAGTACAACTGGACACTGAGAAAGGAATTGGCAAAGTTTTGTAAGA
>NW_013795137.1:0-581 GCF_000517525.1 Limulus polyphemus | reverse complement strand
GTAGAACAGTTTCTTTAAGTGAATTATTTTCGACTTCGCGTCGTTTAAACATTGTAGGTCAAAGTACAGTGCATAACGTATTCATTATGTCATACATTTGTTTGTGTTTTTTTTTCCGTGGTGTCTCAACGGTAAACTCGAAGGAGTATAACGCTAGAATTCTGAGTTCGATCCTTACGGCGCACGAAACTCACTTAATGCATTGTGTGGCTTACGCTAGATCACACAATCGAAAACTCCAAGGAGTATAACGCAAGAATTCTGGGTTCGATCCTTACGGCGTACGAAATTCAGATAATGCATTGTGTGCCTTCGCGCTAGATCACACAATCGACTTTTTTCTTTTCGGAAAAGTTTAATACAAACTAATACAAACTTAATACAAACTAATACAAACTTAATACAAACTAATACAAACTTAATACAAACTAATACAAACTTAATACAAACTAAGCCGAAAGTTTTATGAATGATAAATAAGTAGGTCACTCGACTCGCAATCTGAGGGTCGCGGGTTCGAATCTCCGTCACACCAAACATGCTCGTCCTTTCTGCCGTGGGGACGTTATAAAGTGACGGTC
>NW_013795136.1:0-583 GCF_000517525.1 Limulus polyphemus | reverse complement strand
CCCAGATGACTGTACCAACCTTGGTACCTCTGTGCTGGACTTAACGTAGGATTCAAATTCAAGAACTCTGGTCATTGCATCCTGCATGGTAGAGGGGTGTGCTTGCTTCACTTATATCTTAAGTTGTGGACTGTCCAAGGCATCTACAAACTGATCCCTCAGCAACAACTTGAGGAGATCGGGTGGTGCAGTTGGGTAGGCCTTGTGTGCCATGCTTTCCAAGTCCTGTGCCAGCTCTCTCAGGCTCTCCCCTTTCGCATGGACTCTCGTCCTAAACTTAGCCCTGTAGACTTCTGACTGATTTTGTGTTCAGTACCTGAGTTCTAGAGCCGACACCAGTGCTCTATAGTTGTATCTGTTGTCTGCTGACAACTGTTTAAGTATTTCCAGTGATTGTCCTTTCAAGCTTGTTGCCAGATATACTACTTTCTGCTCCTCTGTCCATCCGTTCATCTCTGCCAGTAGCTCAAATTGTGCTCTATATGTTTCCCACGGTGCTTTTCCATCGTAATGGATCACTCCTAGTACTGACATTCATATCTAGGATGTGATTTCTAACAGGGCTGAATATGTCTGCATTAGG
>NW_013795135.1:0-582 GCF_000517525.1 Limulus polyphemus | reverse complement strand
TTTGGCTTACTTCGCCGACCACATTTTATTCGGAAAGTCACGTCTGAGAGACAATCCACTATGTCATACGGGCCTTCCCATGTAGAAGACAACTTAGGAAACTTCCTTTTGGTCTTTCTGGGATTACACAACTACACCTTGTCTCCTGGTACAAAGTTGACTTCAGTAGATCTTTTATCATAAGATAACATCATCGAATCAGCAGACGTTTTCAAGTTTTAAGGCACTTGATGGTAAACATCATTCATCCTTTCAGATAACACTTTCACGAACTCTGGCGTGGTTTCAGGCAACTCTTTGTAAGGTGGGCGTCCTGTCATCAGGTCCACTGGCAACCGAAGTTCCCGACCAAACAACAACTTTGCTGGAGTGTATCCAGTGGCTTCATGCTCTGCTATTCTATAGGCCATCAACAGTGGAGGGAGTAAGACATCCCAGTCATCTTGGTGGCTATTAAAATACTTTGCCAAATCCTGTCCCAGTATCCAAATGTACTTTCTACCAACCCATCACACTGTGGGTAAAGTGGCGTTGTTCTAGTCTTTCGTATGCCAAACAACATACAGCATTCATGGAACACAG
>NW_013795134.1:0-581 GCF_000517525.1 Limulus polyphemus | reverse complement strand
TACTTATTAAAGATAATTTTAAGCGTGAGAACTGTCCATATTTTGACGTCATGATATGTAAATTAAAAATTGTTATTTTACGGTGATAATCTTGTTTTCTTGTGCCCAATAATGCATAATTTCATTTGATAAACACGTTTAGATTGAATGGTAATTTATAATCAGTCACAAGAACGTCAAATCTGAATCACTTGAAAAAACACGGGGGTGCTTAACTTTTTTCCAGGTGTATATTTAACAGTATAAGCTACGCATGTTTTAAAATACAAACTTAATCTAAACAAATGTTGATATTAAATAAATATATAATAACAAATTCGTTACAGTACAAATAGAAAAAGAAACATTGCCCCCAAAAAACCTGCTATTATTAAGTGACAGCCATCTTGTGTCCTGGCAGAAGAATGTTGAAAGTTGGATGTTTCAACAACATAAGATATAAGTTACACAGAAGGTCGTCACAACAACTCATCTTTAAAACAACACTATGCAGTCCATTTATACAGAATAAATTTTAAGCTACATATGTGCATATGCATTCAGCTGAATGTTACATGTTTTTCAACAGCTCGCTGTTGAAA
>NW_013795133.1:0-1026 GCF_000517525.1 Limulus polyphemus | reverse complement strand
GATATGATCTGAACTATAAAGTGATTAGTAGTTGTTAGTTATATGATGTGATGATATGATTTATCTTATCATTCACAGATTTTTGGAGTTAGTTACAATGGCTGTGGTATGATCTGAACTGTAAAGTTATATGATGTGATAATCTGATTTATCTTGTGATTCGCAGATTTTTAGAGTTAGTTACAATGGCTGTGGTATGATCTGAACTATAAAGTGATTAGTAGTTGTTAGTTATATGATGTAATGATATGATTTATCTTATCATTCACAGATTTTTGGAGTTAGAACAATGGCTGTGGTATGATCTGAACTATAAAGTGATTAGTAGTTGTTAGTTATATGATGTGATGATATGATTTATCTTATCATTCACAGATTTTTGGAGTTAGAACAATGATTATGTTATACTAAAAAAGTAGAACAAAACTTCTTAAACAGAATAAAACAATATAAATGATTAAATTATATTCTGTAACTAGAAGTCATTATGTATATAAAAGACAAATGAAATCAGGTTACAAATTGTAATTTGGGAAGAGTAAAATGTACCCTAAATATTATCTGCGGAAAGAAGATAGTAGGGATATGCCGTGTATTAGATATGATTTTAGGGATATGCCGTGTATTAAATGTGATTTTAGGGATATACCGTGTATTAGATAATGATTTTAGGGATATACCGTGTATTAGATATGATTTTAGGGATATGCCGTGTATTAGATGTGATTTTAGGGATATGCCGTGTATTAGATATGATTTTAGGGATATGCCGTGTATTAGATATGATTTTAGGGATATGCTGTGTATTAGATGTGATTTTAGGGATATGCCGTGTATTAGATATGATTTTAGGGACATGCCGTGTATTAGATGTGATTTTAGGGATATGCCGTGTATTAGATGTGATTTTAGGGATATGCCGTGTATGAGATATGATTTTAGGGATATACCGTGTATTAGATATGATTTTAGGGATATGTCGTGTATTAGATGTGATTTTAGGGCTATGCCGTGTATCAGATGTGA
>NW_013795132.1:0-582 GCF_000517525.1 Limulus polyphemus | reverse complement strand
GATATTCACCATCAAGTGCGTTCAAACTTGAAAACGTCTGCTGATTCGATGAAATTATCTTATAATAAGAGATCTACTGAAGTCAGCTTTGTATCAGGAGGCAAGGTGTAGTTGTATAATCTCAGGAAGACCAAAGGGAAGTCTCCTAAGCTGTCTTCTCCATGGGAAGGCCCATATGACATAGTTGATCGTCTCTCAGACTTGACTTTCCGGATAAAATGTGGTCGGCGAGGTAAGCCAAAAGTGGTGCATGCCAACAGGCTTTGGCGTTATCACGGTCCAGGACATTTCAGTTGGGATGAAGTGAACAACAGAACAAATGACGCTGGTGAAGACGTGCCACCTGAAGAAGCTACAGTCGAAGAAGAAACTCTACTCAGTTTGAGAAGGGAAATAGTGAAGCCCTTGATGAAGTTACTACCACTGATATGACTGTTACCGATGATGGGACATTTCCTGATGAAGCAAATGAACCCCACTTGAAGCAGAAGCCAACGAAACGGAGACCAGTAAGGAAGAAGATACGTCTCATAAAATTAAGAGACCTTGTTGAATTGTAATTTTGTGTTTGTAATTCTGTAC
>NW_013795131.1:0-583 GCF_000517525.1 Limulus polyphemus | reverse complement strand
CCTTAATTAGGCCATCCATGACCTTCTCTATCTCTTGTCGCTTTGCTTTACTTGTATCTTCAGTTGTGGACTGTCCAAGGCATCTACAAACTGATCCCTCAGCAACAACTTGAGGAGATTGGCTGGCGCAGTTTGGTAGGTCTTGTGTGCCATACTTTCCAAATCCTGTGCCAGCTCTTGCAGGCTCTCCCCTTTAGCACGAACTCTAGTCCTAAACCTAGCCCTATAGACTTCAGACTGATTTTGGGTTTTATACCTGAGTTCTAGAGCAGCTACCAGTGCTCTATAGTTGTGTCTGTCATCTACTGACAATTGTCCAAGTATTTCCAGTGGTTGTCCCTTTAAGCTTGTTGCCAGATAGACTGCTTTCTGCTCCACTGTCCATCCATTCATTTCTGTCAGGAGCTCAAATTGTGCTCTATATGCTTCCCACGGTGCCTTCCCATCGAATTCCTGTGGCTTACTTCGTACTAGATCACCCCTATTGCTGACATTCATATCTGGGATGTGACTTCTAACAGGACTGAAGATCTCTGCATTAGGGTTTAGCTGCCTGAGGCTGATTAAGTCGATGGTTAATGTA
>NW_013795130.1:0-584 GCF_000517525.1 Limulus polyphemus | reverse complement strand
GTTCTTGCCTTGGATTCAAATGTGCAATGCGCTTGACCAATCAGAGCTCTTAATGCAATTAGCGTCGGTAATCGCCTAATCGGTATTTCAATTTTAATTTGATACTCGGCAGTCTGGCACGTGCTTACTGTCATGTTGGATACGTCACCGAAAGCCGAAGTACCGTATCTTAGGCCTCGGGAGCAAAATAGGTGTTTCTTCATTTTTCGTTCTATTTTTTCACCCCGTACGATGTCTAAAAAAAAGAGACTGTCATACTCAGCTAAATTTAAATTACGTGTGATTAATTAAGCAAAAGAGCATGGAAACAGAGCTGCCGAAAGATATTTTGACCCTCCACGAACAGAAAAAAATGAATCGTTGCTGGCGCGAACAAGAAGAAGAATTGAAAATGATTAAAAGTGATAAACGTAATTTCCGAGGAAAAAAAAAAACAAAAATGGCAAGATCTCGAAAATAAACTGTACGAATGGGTTGTGAATCAGAGAAGGCAAGGACTGTCTGTTTCTACAAATATGATAATTTTTAAAGCAAAGAGGATTGCATGTGATACTAGTTTAGAAGATTTTACTGGTCATACATCG
>NW_013795129.1:0-583 GCF_000517525.1 Limulus polyphemus | reverse complement strand
CCTTCCCATGGAGAAGACAACTTAAGAGACTTCCCTTTGGTCTTCCTGGGATTATACAACCATACCTTGTCTCCTGGTACAAAGCTGACTTCAATAGATCTCTTATCATAAGTTAACTTCATCGAATCAGCAGACGTTTTCAAGTTTGTACGCACTTGATGGTGAATATCATCCATCCTTTCCGATAACACTTTCACAAGCTCTGACACATTCTCAGGCAACTCTTCATAAGGTGGGCGTCCTGTTAACAGATCCACTGGCAACCGAAGTTCCCGACCAAACATCAACTTTGCTGGAGTGTATCCAGTGGTTTCATGCTCTGCTGTCCTATAGGCCTTCAACAATGGAGGGAGTAAGACATCCCAGTCATCTTGGTGGCTATTACAACACTTTACCAATTCTTGTCCCAGTGTCCAATTGTACCTTTCTACCATCCCATCTGACTGTGGGTGAAGTGGCGTTGTCCTGGTCTTTCGTACACCAAACAACTTGCAGCATTCATGGAACACAGCTGATTCAAAGTTATGGCCTTGATCCGAATGCAGTTTGTATGGCATACCAAATCTTAAGAGGAAATAACTAA
>NW_013795128.1:0-582 GCF_000517525.1 Limulus polyphemus | reverse complement strand
AGTATATATAAAATCTAAAGTGATAAATATACCTAAATGTGTTCATAAGACGATTGTGTAAACTGAGAAAATGCATTTGCAATCCAATAAGTCCAAACAAACAGAAACAAAACAAACAAATTTACGATATATTGTTTGCTTGTTTGTTTGTTTGTAATTAAGCACAAAGCTACACAATGGGCTATCTGTGCTCTGCCCACCACGGGTATCGAAACCCAGTTTCTAGCGTTGTAAGTCCGCAGACAATACCGCTGTGCCACTGGGGGGCCGATATATAGTGACAGTCTTTCTCTAGATATTAAAGAAACACATGCCATGATTTTATTTGTTCTTTTGCAAATATTTCCGTTTATCCAGTTATCGTGCATACTCGCTTCAATGTACTGAATCAAGTTCATCTGATATCGAAAGTAAAATTGTCAACTTCTGGTAATTTTTGATAAAACCACAATATTAAACACATTTATATTCACCACGACTTTTACAGAGATTGATAATCACTCTAACTTCATTATACAATAAAATTTTATTCAGCTCGTTACATAAATGAGGAAAAGGCGAGTATATATATATATATATATA
>NW_013795127.1:0-583 GCF_000517525.1 Limulus polyphemus | reverse complement strand
ATACTTTTTCTCATAACTATCTTTTCTAGACTTATATTATTACCCTCTATAGGTGCAAGTAACTGAAATAGAACAGTATACAAACTTTTATTTTAAAAGAAAAACAGAACCAAGCAAAAAAAGTCACGACACAGAGAGTGAAAATGCAATCATAGTGACAGATTAAATTCTAGTGGCAGGCCAGCGACATTGATTAACAAGTCATTGATCTTAAAGTCTAACAGTGTACAAAAATCTTCGAGTACTTTATAAATCAAGTTATTTAACTGTTCATTATACTCTCATAACTTGCTTATACCATACCAACTTCTATTGACAATAATGAATATAGGAGACAAAGAATTAATTAAATAAGCAGCAAATTTTGAATAATCTATTTTAAATTATTCTTTGTTAAATGATTATCGTCCGATTCACTACATGCAGTTGGTTCGTGGTTACTGCCATTTTGTAGCACTGCATGATCGACATACTAGGACAGAAATGAGGCCTATCACCCATAGGAAACTTTAAAACCTGATGACTGTGTGATTTGTAATAGTAAATACTGTAAGTTATTGTATCAATATGAATACGATCTTCC
>NW_013795126.1:0-583 GCF_000517525.1 Limulus polyphemus | reverse complement strand
CTTCCACAGGTTACAGTGTTAATTTATCTCTTTATCGAACTTAGGCCTAACATAAGTTAAAGTTTTATAAAGTACGGCCTGGCCTATATACAAGTGGATTTACACATTTAGTTGTCTACGATTACAATTCGTTTGTATTGTGCTAGAAATGTTATATTTAAAGAAGTATTGTTATGGTAAATATACTAATTTGGCCGGAAATGTTTTGCGGGTCTCTGCTAGTGAGGGATTATAACGCTAAAAATCGTATTTTGATACCTGCGGTGGGCACAGCACAGACAGCTCATGGTGTAACTTTGCACTTAGTAACAAACAAACAAACAAGCTTGAAGTTGGAATTTCAGTCCGAAAAAGAGGTGTTGTGTCTGATAATTTGAGCCAATAACATTGAGGACAAACAAAGTATAAACAGATATACCACCCCACGTGACTTTCGATTCACGAACGATCTGGGTCCGGCATGGCCAGGTGGTTAGGGCGCTCTAGTCGCAATCTGCGGGTCACGGATTAGAATCCCCGTCCCACCAAATATGCTCGTCCTTTCAGCCTTGGGGGCGTTATAATGTGTACGGTCAATCCCAAT
>NW_013795125.1:0-583 GCF_000517525.1 Limulus polyphemus | reverse complement strand
CACGTGAAAGTGTCGAAACTAATTTCCTATTCTTTCACGTGAAAGTGTCGAAACTAATTTCCTATTCTTTCACGTGAAAGTGTCGAAACTAATTTCCTATTCTTTCACATGAAAGTGTCGAAACTAATTTCCTATTCTTTCAAGTGAAAGTGTCGAAACTAATTTCCTATTCTTTCACATGAAAGTGTCGAAACTAATTTCCTATTCTTTCACGTGAAAGTGTCGAAATTAATTTCCTATTCTTTGTGCTAATATTTTGTTCCAAAAATGTGGTTTATATTTTTCACGTTCATTTATCTAATATACACGGTTTTGTATATTTTACACTACTATAATCCTCTTATTCGATGGGAAGACGTAACAAAGTTTTGGATTTTCACGAAAGCCTGCACAAGGCTATTTATTCCTAACTTTGAACTGATAGCCCAGAGGGAAAGCAGACAGTCAACAGCACCTACCGCTAACTCTTGTTTAAACGAATAGCGGAATTTGACCGTCACTCTTGTAATGTACTCAAGGCCACAAGGTGCAAAGCATGATTATTATTATTGCTTTTGCGTTAATGTGACCAATCATGGTACTC
>NW_013795124.1:0-582 GCF_000517525.1 Limulus polyphemus | reverse complement strand
CATCACATTTTAAAAGATACAGAAATAGCTGAAATACATCATAACTTATAGTATGTTTAAATTCTTCAAATTAGTTCACTTAAATAATTTAATTGAAGCTCTCATTACAATCTTGAGTCCAAACAAGTGTACTATAAAAATCATTTCTACCTGATGTGTCTTGCAAGAAATTTAAAAGTTGCTGTTTTTGCCTTCTCATCTGAGCAAGAAAAGCATCCGTTCCAAGTTTCCGTAATTGTGGTACTATGTCAATAAAGGTAATACATGGATTTTCTAAGAATGTGGCCAGCTGACTGTGATACTGATGACCCAAGGTCAATAGGTTATGGGCAAGGAACATGCAGTTGTTGTGGTGAATTGCTTAAAGAAAGTATTAAAACCAAATTCAACTCCCAAACCTTCACTTACAGATTATATCACAAAAATCTATAATTTCAGTTAATTTTTCAAAAATTAAGTTTTCTCAGTGTAACATAAAAAGAAATATTCCTTAAAGATCAAAGAGTGTAGACTAAAAAATATAAACTCAAAACAAATCTTGCATCTTGTCACATTTTATTTCCTTTCTTCACACTAGTAAAA
>NW_013795123.1:0-622 GCF_000517525.1 Limulus polyphemus | reverse complement strand
ATTCACGATTCATCTTCCAGCAAGACGGTGATCCCAAAACTATATTAACTTATAAGGAACTGAGGATATTAAGCAGTAACCAAACAACTTGGCGTCCCAATTAAAACAGGACATTTGGTACAATATTTCCCAATCATCCATTGATAAAGTTGTGGTAGCATTAAAACACAGATTACAACTCCTTTTAAAACAAATATATTAATGCATTGTGTAATTTTTCTATTGTATTTTCTGCAATAATATATTGTACTAGTGATAAGTTCATCACTTAGTTTCTCTGTTTGCTTTTTAGCTCTCTCCACCACGGGAATCGAACTTCAGATTTTAGCGTTGCGAGTCCGTAAACTTTCTGCTGACCCACTGCGAGACCAGTTGCAATTACTTAATGCTTGTGGCTTTGGTATACGGGCCCGGCGATTAAGGCACTCGACTCGCAATCTGAGGGCTGCGGGTTCTAATCCCCGTCACCGAACATGCTCGCCCTTTCAGCCGTGGGGGTGTTATAATGTTATGGTCAATACCATTCTTCGTTGGCAAAAGAGTAGCCCAAGAGTTGCTGGTGGGTGATGTTGCCTTCCCTCTAGTCTTTCACTGCTAAATTAGGGACGGCTTTGCGCGAAAA
>NW_013795122.1:0-768 GCF_000517525.1 Limulus polyphemus | reverse complement strand
TACGAATCAACTTAACCACATGTATCAATTAATGGTACGAATCAACTTAACCACATATATCAATTAATGGTATGAATCAACTTAACCACATATATCAATTAATGATATGAATTAACTTAACCCACATATATCAATTAATGGGATTCATACCATTAATTGATACATGTGGTTAAGTTGATTCATAAACTTAAAGGTTTTTCATAAAAACGACAACTAGTTTTTGTAATTGTTTTATGTCTAAAAAAACTAGTGTTTCTTGATGGCTAATACTAGTTGCTACACTTTAGTTTTAGCGTAGCTAAAGGTAACAGTGGTACAAGAAAAACAATTTAAATCTTTGTGTCCTTTAGTATTCGTCTGTAGAAATAGCATATCGAGGATTGTTATGCTAAACGTTGTTTTTTTTTTTTTGCTTAGTTTGGTTTGTTTTGAATTTCGCGCAAAGCTACTCGAGGGCTATCTGCACTAGCCGTCATTAATTTAGCAGTGATGGACTATTCAATGCCATCAACCGCCAACTCTTGGACTACTTTTTTACCAACAACCAGTGGGATTGGCCTCAACGTATAATACCCCCACGGCTGAAAGAGCGAGCATGTTCGGTGACGGGGATTCGAACCTACGATCCTCATCACTAGGCTATGACAGGCAAGTTTTGTTTAGTTATTTATAAATTCATGTTTGTTGTCCATCATTGAATAGAATATAAATACGGTTACGACAAAAATATTAATTGGATTCGTACGTTACCATACCAAGAATGAATGT
>NW_013795121.1:0-582 GCF_000517525.1 Limulus polyphemus | reverse complement strand
AAAAAAAATGGAAACGAGAGGCGGAAAATCAAACTACAGTTTAGCAGACTTGATGGCAGCAATACAAGAGCAGCAAAAAAACAAGAAGAGAGACAACAACAGCTGCAAGAAAACCTGCAACAGTGACAGCTCGAACAACAAAATAAACAAGAAAAGAAACAAGAAGAACGAGAAGAGAAATTACAACAGTTGTTAGAAGAAAAAGGCGCTCGACTCACAATCTGAGGGTCGCGGGTTCAAATCTGCATCCCACCAAACATGCTCGCCCTTTCAGCGGTGGGGGCGTTATAATGTGACGGTCAATCCCACTATTCGTTGGTAAAAGAGTAGCCCAAGAGTTGGCGGTGGGTGGTGATGACTAGCTGCCTTCCCTCTAGTCTTACACTGCTAAATTAGGGACAGCTAGCGCAGATAGCCCTCGTGCAGCTTTGCGCGAAATTCCAAAACAAACAAACAAGCTAGAAGAAAAAGAAAAGAAACAAGAAGAGAGACAACAGCAGCTGCAAGAAAACCTGCAACAGTGGCAGCTCGAACAACAAAATAAACAAGAAAAGAAACAAGAAGAGAGACAACAGCAGTTAG
>NW_013795120.1:0-583 GCF_000517525.1 Limulus polyphemus | reverse complement strand
TTACTCCTAGGTGTTCGTGGAGTTGTTGTACCAAGTAATCCTAGAGATGAGTATGGTGGTTATAAATTCGGAAACTAAAGTTACACCTAGGTGTTCATGGAGTATTTGTACCAAGTAAGGCTAAAGATGAATATGATGGTTATAAATTCGATAACTAGAGTTACACCTAGGTGTTCATGGAGTAGATGTACCAAGTAAGGCTAAAGAAGAGTATGGTGGTTATAAATTCAATTACTCGAGTTACACGTAGGTGTTCGTGGAGTTGTTTTACCAAGTAATCCTAGAGATGAGTATGGTGGTTATAAATTCGGAAACTAAAGTTAAACCTAGGAGTTCATGGAGTAGTTGTACCAAGTAAAGCTAAAGATGAATATGATGGTTATAAATTCGATAACTAGAGTTACACCTAGGTGTTCATGGAGTAGATGTACCAAGTAAGGCTAAAGATGAGTATGGGGTTACACATTCGGTAACTAGAGTTACACCTAGGTGTTCATGGAGTAGTTGTACCAAGTAAAGCTAAAGATGAATATGATGGTTATAAATTCGATAACTAGAGTTACACCTAGGTGTTCATAAAGTA
>NW_013795119.1:0-583 GCF_000517525.1 Limulus polyphemus | reverse complement strand
TTACCCTTGCCCCAGCAACACCCAATCCAAAGTTGTTTTTTATTATTATTAGAATTAGGAATGACAGGATTGTCTTGGAAATAAAGGGGTGGGTTGGATGGAAATGTGTGATTAGTATACACATTTTTCGGGATTTCTGTTTTCCTTACAGTTTAGCTGGGACACAGAGAGTCACTCAAGTAAACAACTCAACGTTCCTTACATTGGTGCACAAAGGAGAATGCAGAAGATGTGTTTTTAGTACGAATCAACTTTGACGAATGATTATGACGCCTGATTATTTGGAAAGGATAATTTTAGAAGTAAAATATCTCTTAATTTCAACTTAATATTATGCTATGCGGAATACTCGATCCTTCATATATTTAGTATTGTTGCGTCATCGAGATCATGTGATTCTCACGCCCTCTAGTTTCTAGAACTATCTTGTTCCTTCATGAATGCACTAGCATTTACTAGATGGGGTGGTCTGGTATATATATAAGAGGGTGACAACGTGACGCAATGATGTAATGTAATGTGTGTGTAGGTAATGAGTAATTGAACTGCGGTCAGAGAGAGACGTATTGTTGAAGTTAACGTG
>NW_013795118.1:0-648 GCF_000517525.1 Limulus polyphemus | reverse complement strand
TAACCTTGATCATTCTCTGTTGAACTTAATAATCTTATGATAACCTTGATCATTCTCTGCTGAACATAATAATCTTATGATAACCTTGATCATTCTCTGCTGAACTTAATAATCTTGTGATAACCACGATCGCTCTGTTGAATTTAATAATCTTGTGATAACCTTGATCATTCTCTGTTGAACTTAATAATCTTATGATAACCTTGATCATTCTCTGCTGAACTTAATAATCTTGTGATAACCATGATCACGCTCTGTTAAATTTAAGTCTTAAGATAACCATGATCACTCTTTGTTTAATTTAATATTCTTGTGATAACCACAATCACTCTGTCAAATTTAATAATCTTATGATAACCTTGATCATTCTCTGCTGAACTTAATAATCTTGTGATAACCACAATCACGCTCTGTTAGATTTAAGTCTTAAGATAACCATGATCACTCTCTGTTTAATTTAATATTCTTGTGATAACCACGATCACTCTGTTGAAGTTAATAATCTTATGATAACCTTGATCATTCTCTGCTGAACTTAATAATCTTGTGATAACCACGATCACTCTCTGTTAAATTTAATAGTCTTGTGATAATCATGATCACTCTCTGTTTAATTTAATATTCTTGTGATAACCTACAATCACTCTG
>NW_013795117.1:0-582 GCF_000517525.1 Limulus polyphemus | reverse complement strand
GAAACATGGAACGTGGTTGTCTGCCAGTTTCACTGGGTCGCGGGTTCGAATCTCCATCACACCAAACATGCTCGCCCTTTCAGCTGTGGGGGCGTTATAATGTGACTATAACTATTCGTTTGTAAAAGAGTAGCCCAAGAGTTGGCGGTGGGTGGTGATGACTAGCTGCCTTCCCCTCTAGTCTTACACTGCTAAATTAGGGACGGCTAGCGCAGATAGCCCTCGTGTAGCTTTGCGCGAAATCCATAATAAACAAACAAACAGTTTCACAGTCGCCGCCTGGCGTCAAAATTAAAATTCTATTCTTAGGATCTCTGAACATGCTGTTTGTGTTAAAAGGGGTGTTAAATTCTCAGGGATTGGAATTGATTGTCATTTAATACGTAGTAATCTAAATAATAATAAAACTGGCATATATAATTATATAGAATTATATAATTCATAAAAAGTTTTTCTTAAAACATGAAGCGCTATATATAAGGATATCTTTCTTCTTCATTTCTTTAGATGCTTAAAAAAGGACGAAATTATTCTAATCAGTTTTATTTGGTTACTAGATGTTTGATCGTTTATTTGGTTACT
>NW_013795116.1:0-582 GCF_000517525.1 Limulus polyphemus | reverse complement strand
GTTTAGATGTAAGGTACAGACAGAACAAGGTTTAACGTGGATTCTGAATTAAAACACTTCGTCTACTTTGTTACTGTAGCATTATCTGGCATGTTTTTGTTGTGGTTTAGATGTAAGGTACAGACAGAACAAAGTTTAACGTGGATTCTGAAGTTACTGGTCACTCTTTTCTCTGGAGAGTTTAATATCCTGAAGTTACTGGTCACCCTTTTCACTGGAGGGGTTTAATATCCTGAAGTTACTGGTCACCCTTTTCACTGGAGGTTTTAATATCTGAAGCTACTGGTCACCCTTTAGCTGGAGAATTTAATATCCTGAAGTTACTGGTCACCCTTTTCATTGGAGGGTTTAATATCCTGAAGTTACTGGTCACCCTTTTCACTGGAGAGTTTAATATCCTGAAGTTACTGGTCACCCTTTTCTCTGGAGGGTTTAATATCCTGAAGCTACTGGTCACCCTTTTCTATGTATTGTTTAATATCATAAAGTTACTGGTCACTCTTTTCACTGGAGAGTTTAATATCCTAAAGTTACTGATCACCCTTTCGCTGGAGAGTTTAATATCCTGACGTTGCTGGTCAC
>NW_013795115.1:0-634 GCF_000517525.1 Limulus polyphemus | reverse complement strand
ACTGACAGAACACAGTATCGTTAAATCTTTTGGCTTGTTATTGATAGTCTACCAGTATCATTAAATCTTATGACTTGTTATGATAGTTTACTGTATCGTTAACTCTTGTGTCTTCTTATTGACAGTACACAGTATTGATAAATCCTTTTCTTCTTATTGACAGGACACAGTATTGTTAAATTATGTTTCTTCTTATTGACAGTACACAGTATTGATAAATCCTGTATCTTCATATTGACAGGACTCAGTATTGTTAAATCTTGTGTTCTTTTTACTGACAGAACACAGTATCGTTAAATCTTTTGGCTTGTTATTGATAGTACACAGTATCATTAAATCTTATGACTTGTTATGATAGTTTACTGTATCGTAAACTCTTGTGGCTTCTTATTGACAGTACACAGTATTGATAAATCCTATTTCTTCTTATTGACAGGACATAGTATTGTTAAATTATGTTTCTTCTTATTGACAGTACACAGTATTGATAAATCCTGTATCTTCATATTGACAAGACTCAGTATTGGTAAATCTTGTGTTTTTTACTGACAGAACACAGTATCATTAAATCTTTTGGCTTGTTATTGATAGTACACAGTATCATTAAATCTTATGACTTGTTATGATAGTTTAC
>NW_013795114.1:0-952 GCF_000517525.1 Limulus polyphemus | reverse complement strand
CTATTATATTACATCTTAGTAAGACTGATAATAAGTTTAATCACATCCCTTTTTTCCGTACAATAGTAAATTGCTCCCATGACTCAACAACAAGCATCAAAGCCTTAAAAATACCACAAAACAAAAGACGTTTAACAAGAAATTGACCAATGTTTAGACAATCATTGGCTGTCATTTTCTTAGGGCTAGTAATATAATAAACTGTAGTTTTCATAAATACATAATAGATATGTTTTGACTTAAGTAAGGCCATAAGCTTTAAGCCCATAAGCTTTGGGGTATCTGTTCTTCTAGATTATGAAAATACAAAATCGAAATATATGTAACTGTTTCAAGTGGGAGTAATTTAACTCAGAAGTATAACTTTACTTCTGTTACATTTTATATGTTTTAGAAGTTTATTTTCTTTAAATATTACATAAAAATCAATATTCACGCACTTAGTTTTATACTAGGAAAAGGAATTTTTGAGTCAAATTTTAGATTCAGAAGTTAACATTATTGTGGTAAAATTTAAAGTTTATACTAATATATGATATAAACGTTTCACGTTTTCTAGAGGTTGTGTGCTGGACAATAATCAATTACTGACTGGTTATAGGAATAACAAATGATTTGCTGCACCATTAAATAATTGGTTTTACTAAACTGTTATTAATTACTACTGCCACATACTATATTTATCCCAAGTACCTGGGCTTACATATAATCATAAAGTTCAACATTTCATTGAACAATTTAGAATCAATAACTTAGAAATTGTTAAATGTTTACAATATAACAACCCATTAACATATAATCATACCAATAAATGTAAAAAAGTACACTTGTGTAGCTGTGCTACTGAAGCAAAGGGAAATTTCTGAGGAAATTTCATCCATTGCTTCTGTGAATTTAAATAGAATAAAACAATATTAACCAAAGTTATATTAGAAACTTAGAAAAGTTTAAA
>NW_013795113.1:0-581 GCF_000517525.1 Limulus polyphemus | reverse complement strand
GAGGAACTGTCAGAGGAGAAAGTTAATCTTAAAGATGGATGCTGTCAGCTGTAAACTATATATATATATATGTGTGTGTGTGTGTGTGTGTATATATATAACCAATTTATCCAAGGATTGATAAAAAATATAACTTTTTCTCTAGTTTATTTTGAATTACGTAATTAAACTTCAGTAATTCTTTCAACGCTCGTACTTTTACCGAATGATAAAAACTATTTTGATCACAAACAGTAAAAAATGGCTCAAAGATTTTTTTCCAAAATCATCATTCGCTAAGTAATAATGTTTTAAAATGTTTAAGTTTTTTTTTTTTACATTTCTAAAGGCTCCCACTCCTGTGGCTTAAATTATATGTATGATGGTTTAGAACGCTATAAGTCGTATTTCGATACCTGCAGTGGGTAGAAGAGAAAGTATTTGTTTGTTTGTTATTGAGCACAAAGGGCTATCTATGCTCTGCCCACTACGGGTATCGAAACCCGCTTTCTAGCAGTATAAGTCCGCAGACATACCGCTGTGCCACTGGGAGCAGAAGAGAAATAGCCCATTGTGTATTTTTTGCATAACAAAATCTTTCT
>NW_013795112.1:0-584 GCF_000517525.1 Limulus polyphemus | reverse complement strand
TAGCATGCCCCCAGTAGCTCAACGATAAATCAGATGGCTTATAACGCAAAAAATTGGGTTTCGATACCCACGTTAAAAGAGGAAAAGCTCAAGTGTCTGTTACAATTCGCCTCTGCTGTAATTCTTATCATTTACTAAAACTTTGATGACATTATCTTTGATATAAGTTCTAATCCCAAAAAAGCTACACAATAGGCTATCTGTGCTCTGCCCACCACGGGTATCGAAACCCGGTTTCTAGCGCTGTAAGTCCGCAGACATACCGCTGTGCCACTTGGGGGGGGGGGGGGCAGGCACTAAGCTATACAATTGGTCTATGTTCGCTCCGTCCACCGAGTGCAGTTGAACTCCAATACGTCGTAAGCCCGTGAGACTACAAATCCTGTTCTTGTATCCTTATTTCAAAACAAACATATATAGTATCATATTTTTATTAACATTTGCTGTTAGTCCAGATCTAATTTTTTAAAATGTACTGATTTATTAATATATTATTAATATATAATACATTCTTTCCTCAATCAATATATAATACATTCTTTCCTCAATCAATATATAACACATTCTTTCCTCAATCAATATAT
>NW_013795111.1:0-581 GCF_000517525.1 Limulus polyphemus | reverse complement strand
TGTATCCTTCTTTCAGTATCGTTTCCTGGTAATAACTGTCCTATTTCTATCAAGATGTAGTTCATTTCATAACTGTTTTGTGTCCTTCTTTCAGTATGTTTCTGGTAATAACTGTCCTATTTCTATCAAGATGTAGTTCATTTCATAACTGTTTTGTGTCCTTCTTTCAGTATGTTTCTGTTAATAACTGTCTTATTTGTATTATACGATGCAGAAGTATAGTATTCGGCATTAAGTTATCTACATTTTCCGAGCTTTCATCGAAGGTCTGTAACACATACAGGACAACCAGAAAAACTGTTTCTATACAGGAAGTGATTTTCTAGTAATTATGATACATTTGTATTTTTTTTAACCGAAAACCTTGCTAATTTTTTGTACATAATTGTCAGTATACTTAAGGCACGAACCTTATAATTTGTCCTGCCTATTGTAAAAGTTTATCTTTACATTTTTCTGGTAAATAGTAGTGTAATTTTCACAGAACACGTGGTATTTCTAATGGTGGTAGTAGTGTCACTTTACATAGAACACGTGGTGTTTCTAATGGTGGTAGTGTCACTTTCACAGAACACGTGGTA
>NW_013795110.1:0-582 GCF_000517525.1 Limulus polyphemus | reverse complement strand
TATATAATCTAAGAAGGAGAAAAAGACCATTATGAATGTCAAAAAATTTTGTGTAAGTAGTATTAAAAAGACAATTATGAATGTCAAAAAAATCTACTGTAAGAATTATTAATATGATCGTTATCAAAGTTAACAAAATCTATTGGAAGCACGACTAAAAAGACAGTTATCCAAGTCAACAAAATCTAGTGAAAGAAAGACTATAAAGACAATTATGAATGTCAAAATATCGAGTGTAAAGATTACTAAAAAGACAGTTATCCAAGTTAACAAAATCTAGTGAAAGAAAAACTATAAAAACATTATGAATGTCAAAATATCTAGTGTAAGAATTACTAAAAAGACAGTTAACAAAGTCGTAAATATATAATGAAAGAAGTACAAAAAGATCATTATGAATGTCAAAAAATCTAGTGTAATAAGGACTAAAAAGACCATTATGAATAGTCAAAAATCTAGTGTAAGAATTATTAAAATGATCGTTATCAAAGTTAACAAAGTCTAGTGGAAGAAGGACTAAAAATACAGTTATCCAAGTCAACAAAATCTAGTGAAAGAAAGACTATAAAGACCATTATGAAT
>NW_013795109.1:0-580 GCF_000517525.1 Limulus polyphemus | reverse complement strand
GTGTGTGTGGGGGGGGGGGAATTCCCAACCCAACTGCATAATCTTGTGTTGCGTCAAACGTGCCTCATGTGGACGTGCATTGTCGTGGAGAAGAAGAACACCTTTCAGATTGACGAGTGAAGGGCGTTGCTGATGAAAGGCTTGATTGAAACGTTCCAGTTGCTGACTATAGATCTCTGCATTGACAATTCTCTGTGGATTGAGGAGTTCAAAATGAATTACGCCTTTAATGTCCCACCAAATACAAAGCATCACTTTCTGCGGATGGAATTCTGGTTTTGGGGTCGGAAGTGGTTTGTATTTAGGACTGAGCCATTGTTTTTGGTGTTTAATATTTGCATAGAGAATCCATTTTTCATCAACGGTAACAATTCTGTCCAAAAATGGTTCACACGCATTACGCGCCAGAAGAGACGAAACAACGTTCACACGTTGGAAACGATGATCATCAAAGAGTTCGTGAGGTACACAAACAACTTCTTTAAGGAGTTTTCCCATATTCCTTAGATGCTTATGTACTGTTTCATGAGAAACATGTAATTTCAGAGCCATTTCAGGAGTGTGTTGCCTTGGGTTCGAC
>NW_013795108.1:0-581 GCF_000517525.1 Limulus polyphemus | reverse complement strand
GGGGGTTTCCGCTGCCTTCACCTAAAACGCCAAGCAAATTCTCTAGAGCTCCAGTTAATGGTTGGGTGAGCTTTTTTCGAGGCTCTCTTAGTGCAAGCCATCCTGACCTGTAGACAAAACAACTTTTCCTTGTAACGTGATGTAGTGTTAGTCTGCTGCTGCACCCAATCTTCCTACCGTTTGTACAAAGTCAACTCCTGACAGTGCCTTTTCAGCACTAGAATCTGCTAGACCATAGGTAGTTCATTATCATATTAGGTGGTTTCATTGAACGAATGGCCTGATGGTTAGGGTGTTTGACTCCTAATCTGTGGGTCGCGGGTTCGAATCCCCGTTACACTGAACATGAACGCCCTTTCAGCCACGGGATCATTATAATGTGGTTGTCAAATTAATCAAAGGTTCACCAAAGTGTGTAAGATAATGATGGTCATAATGTACGGAAGCATTATAATGTGGTTGTCAATCCCACTATTCGTTGGTAAAAGAGTAGCACAAGAGATGGTGGTGGGTGGTGTTGACTAGCTGCCTTCCCTCTAGTCTATCACTGCTGAATTAGGATGACTAGCACATATAGCCCT
>NW_013795107.1:0-584 GCF_000517525.1 Limulus polyphemus | reverse complement strand
ACTTGGTTCTTTTACCAAACAAATAAATTAAAAGAATATAAATGTAATAATGGTAGAATAAATACATTTATTTAAAGTGTGTGTGTGTATATATATTGTTCTGTTTTCTTTTTATTGCAGGAGTATTTGTATATAAATTAATCTCAATATGAATTGTAAAGAAGATGATAATATTAAATGTTAAATTACCAAATCGGTGTAATAGTTACAATGGTGGGAAGGGAGTGTATTACTAGCTGAAAATTTATAAGAAATGCAGAACTTTGCAGAAGGTTTTGTTAGAATGTAGTACAAGTAGGTTATTTCAATAAAAATGTCTAGTACGAAACATTACAATTAAATATTCGAAATAAGTTATGATAAAAATATTTTTTTTTCTTAAATGTTTTTGTTTTATTAGTCGGATTTAAATGAATTAAAATATTCCTAAACATATTGTTTATTATAGAGCTAACTACATTGTTTTCGAATGATGTGTATAAACTATTTCGATTTTATCGTTACGTGTATTTTCATAATTATAATTGTTTAAATATTTGTTTCAAAAAATGTTTATTTTAAGTCTTGTACATTATTTACTAATA
>NW_013795106.1:0-582 GCF_000517525.1 Limulus polyphemus | reverse complement strand
CATCGACTTAATCAGCCCCAGACAATGGCAAGCCCCTTACAGAGCCCGCAGCTAAACCCTAATGCAGACATATTCAGTCCCATTAGAAGTCACATCCCAGATATGAATGTCAGTGATAGGAGTGATCCAGTGCGAAGGAAGCCACAGGAATATGATGGGAAAGCACTGTGGGAAGCATATAGAGCACAGTTTGAGCTACTGGCAGAGATGAATGGATGGACAGAGGAGCAGAAAGCTGTATATCTGGCAACGAGCTTGAAGGGACAACCACTGGAAATACATGGACAGTTGACAGCAGCCGAAAGGCACAGCTATAGAACACTGGTATCGGCTCTAGTACTCAGGTACGGAACTCAAAACTAGTCAGAAGTCTACAGGGTCAGGTTCAGGACGAGAGTCCTAGCTAAAGGGGAGAGCCTGCAAGAGCTGGCACAGGACTTGGAAAGCATGGCAAACAAGGCCTACCCAACTGCACCACCCGATCTCCTCAAGTTGTTGCTGAGGGATCAATTCGTAGATGCCTTGGACGGCCCACAACTAAAGATACAAGTGAAGCAAGCACACCCCTCTACCATGCAGGAT
>NW_013795105.1:0-582 GCF_000517525.1 Limulus polyphemus | reverse complement strand
GTTTCCACATTTCTTCATCAATCAGCACCAAACTTGACACAGAAGATGACATGAAGAAGGTCATGGGGGTTTGGATCCCCCCCCCCCATATAATTTCATGTTGATAGAACTATTGAAAACAGTATGTCTTTCTTTTCGGTATTGGTACCTTCATGTATTTTTACTGCACTTTTAATGTTTATTATGCTAAAAAACAAAAGCACAATTTCCTATCATTTTATACAAACAAGTTTTTACTTCACCTGTCCAATCGACAGGTATTTCAGCTAAATAAATGTGGGAGAGCCAAAAGTACTGTCTGAAGAACCTACTACATAGCACTAAAGTGTAGCATAGATGGGAAAAAATATAAGATTGCTCAACCAGCCATTAAATCTCAGGTAGTTAACTAAACGTGGCTGTGTAGTGTAGCTATGGCAATAAGTCAGGCCATACAAATATAGGAGAAATACTTACATGAAAAAATATGTACTAGAATAAGCAGGTGCCAGAAGACTAGAACTTAGTTAATGTTACATCAATTTTTATGAGCAATGACAAGCATTGTAATTATAGAACAATTAGTCTTACTTCTGTGATGAT
>NW_013795104.1:0-1021 GCF_000517525.1 Limulus polyphemus | reverse complement strand
ACGTTTATTTAGTTGTCTAATCAAGTTCTGACGTTTACTTAGTTGTGCAATCAAGTTCTGACGTTTACTTAGTTGTGTAATCAACTTCTGACGTTTACTTGGTTGTCTAATCAAGCTCTGACGTTTACTTGGTTGTCTAATCAAGTTCTGACGTTTGCTTAGTTGTCTAATCAAGTTCTGACGTTTACTTAGTTGTGTAATCAAGTTCTGACGTTTACTTGGTTGTCTAATCAAGTTCTGACGTTTACTTGGTTGTCTAATCAAGCTCTGACGTTTACTTGGTTGTCTAATCAAGTTCTGACGTTTACTTAGTTGTCTAATCAAGTTCTGACGTTTACTTAGTTGTGTAATCAAGTTCTGACGTTTACTTGGTTGTCTAATCAAGTTCTGACGTTTATTTGGTTGTCTAATCAAGTTCTTAAGTTTTACTTAGTTGTCTAATCAACTTCTGACGTTTACTTGGTTGTCTAATCAACTTCTGACGTTTACTTGGTTGTCTAATCAAGTTCTGACGTTTACTTGGTTGTCTAATCAAGTTCTGACGTTTACTTTAATCAAGTTCTGACGTTTACTTTAATCAAGTTCTGACGTTTACTTAGTTGTCTAATCAACTTCTGACGTTTACTTGGTTGTCTAATCAACTTCTGACGTTTACTTAGTTGTCTAATCAACTTCTGACGTTTACTTGGTTGTCTAATCAAGTTCTGACGTTTACTTGGTTGTCTAATGTCCGATCATTAACACACGTTCTCTATAAAATTAGCTGCATGACCATTATGACGAAAACATAATAAAAAAGACAATCGAAGAAACAGGACAAAGTTAGCAATACAATAACAACATAGTAGCAATGACAATACAATACAATGACGATACGATGACAATACAATACAATCAATACGATGACAATACAATACAATAACAACATAGTAGCAATGACAATACAATACAATGACAATACGATACAATACAATAACAACATAGTAGCAATGACAATACAATACAATGACGATACAATGAC
>NW_013795103.1:0-583 GCF_000517525.1 Limulus polyphemus | reverse complement strand
CTAGAATTTGAGGCTTTGTCATTTCTCTTTTCTTAATTTATATCTGTTATAATAACAATCAGTTTTGTTCTGTCCTGAAAATGCGTGCACACCCTACTATATAAGTGCACATATTTATATTCCTAAACCTCTTTTTGTACATGGGCAGATTTATGAACCTTTTCCAGAGTGAGAAGTTATTGGTGCTGTTAAAGTTTTTGATGAAAGATTAACTAGAAATCCTGTATTTAAAGAAGTACTATTGCAATAAATATACTAATTTGACAGCAAATGTTTTGGGAGTCTCTGCTAGTTTAATAATAATACTTAGATGCCTTATAAAACAGAGTATTTCAAACACAACTTTTATTTTCACAACAGATAAAACTTTGAAATAAATAATCTAAGTATGATATCATAAGACATTTGAAAACTATACGATGTTTTAGGCTTTACTACACGTTCACACATCATACTGAATGGACATATTTGGCTAATTATTTTAACTTTTAAATGTCTCACAGAATATTTAATTGTTCGTCTTTGATTTAACCTAATTTTCCAATAATTATCTTAACCTATCATTTGACTTTACTTGCATGGC
>NW_013795102.1:0-584 GCF_000517525.1 Limulus polyphemus | reverse complement strand
CATATAGAGCACAATTTGAGCTACTGGCAGAGATGAATGGATGGACAGAGGAGCAGAAAGCCATATATCTGGCAATGAGCTTGAAGGGACAACCACTGGAAATACTTGGACAGTTGACAGCAGCCGACAGACACAACTATAGAGCACTGGTAGAGGCTCTGGAACTCAGGTACGGAACCCAGAATCAGTCAGAAGTCTACAGGGCTAGGTTTAGGACGAGAATCCGTGCTAAAGGGGAGAACCTGCAAGAGCTGACACAAGACTTGGAAAGCATGGCACACCAGGCCAACCCAACTGCACCACACGATCTCCTCAAGTTGTTGCTGAGGGATCAGTTCGTAGATGCCTTGGACAGTCCACAACTTAAGATACAAGTGAAGCAAGCACACCCCTCTACCATGCAGGATACAATGGCCAGAGCTATCGAATTTGAATCCTACATTAAGTCCAGCACAGAGGTACCAAGGTTGGTATGGTCATCTGGATTCAAGGCCAGAAAAGGTCAGCTTTTAGAGAAATTTGAGGGACTTTGCTGGGACTGTAACAAACCTGGGCCCAAGAGGGCTCAATGCTGGAAACTTCAA
>NW_013795101.1:0-582 GCF_000517525.1 Limulus polyphemus | reverse complement strand
TATAATAGTTAAACGAACTGCCTAAAAGTCACATTAGTGTAGCCTATATAATGTGTAAAGTTTAATATACTCTAATCCCTTATAATGATGGCACACGACGAGACACACATTCGGCACAACGAAAATCAAAGAAGTTTATGGAAATATTTTGAACGTTCGTAAATGTCAACGATAGTTCAGCAAATTTCGTTCAGGTGACTTTAGCCTCAAAACTGTGATGGCAGGGGGCGACATATTAGAATTGATATTGATACTCTGAATACGCTTGTTGAGTCTAACCCAAGGCTACACACTCGTGGAATGGCTCTGAAATTCCATGTTTCTCATGAAACAATATATAAACATGTGAGGAATATAGAGAGGGTGTTTGGGTGCCTCACGAACTCTCCGATGATCATCGTTTCCAACGTTTGTGAACGTTGCTTCATCTCTTCTGACACGTGAACCGTTTTTGGCCCGAATTGTCACCGGTGATGAAAAATGGATTCTCTATGCGAATATTAAACGACAAAAACAATGGCTCAGTCGTAGACAAAAACCACTTACGACCCCCAAATCTGGACTCTATTTGCAGAAAGTGAT
>NW_013795100.1:0-817 GCF_000517525.1 Limulus polyphemus | reverse complement strand
ATTTAATTGGCAAATAAGTGCCTAGTGTGGTAGTAAAGTGAAATAAAAATTTTATTTAGATATTATTGCATTTGGTGTCATATTAAATCACATGCGCCCACCAGTGGCACAGCGGTATGTCTGCGGACTTACAAAGCTAGAAACCGGGTTTCGATACCCGTGGTGGGCAGAGCACAGATAGCCCATTGTGTAGCTTTGTGCTTAATTCCAAACAAACAAATCACATGCAGAGTCTTTAGCCAGTAATAATTTTTTAGCTGATGTCGTCACATTACACCACAGATTGTTTCCAAATTTGCTTTCCAAACAGCGATCATTTTTTAACGCACACGTCAATAAGAAATGCTTTAGTTAATTTCTGCAGTGCATATTAAAGACATTTTAATGCTAGTAATAAACGATTCAACTTCCATTACAGTCAACATTGAAGCCGATAGATAACATAAATTCGGACACTAATTCCACGTTTGAAATTTGTTCAACTACAGATGTAACAATTCATGCAATTGCCAAATGTTTCAAGAAACATCCTTTTGATACCAACAAGCGACAACTTCTCCACTCTAACAAACATATTGTTTTTCTTATAAACAAAGAAGAGCTTTAGAATAATATCATTCAAACAAAATTCCAACATATAAAAGGCCATGACGTCTTCTTATCAAATAAACTCCACCTTTTGGATTCTTTTCACTATAATTGAAGACAAAAAACAACAACAACAGTAAAATCGACACTAACCGAAATTTTGATAAGAGATTGTAAAATAACTATTGGGAATTTTGATAAAAGGATCTCTATTTTGAAAGTCTTACAT
>NW_013795099.1:0-648 GCF_000517525.1 Limulus polyphemus | reverse complement strand
TGATACACAGTTTTCTTTTCTAACACAAATACGTTTTAATACACACACAGCAGTACAATTTACAATAACAATTATTACATGTAGTTATTATAAACAATGATTTATAAAAAAATGTTTCACAAACTTACAAGCAATATAAAGTCTTCTTTCTAGTTTGGAACTCCCTTGATATCTTATTGAGGGTTCACGATGAGCGAGTTGGTAATAGGTACAATTCACTCAGTACCGACCTAGCTAGCGCTGTTGTTCTCGCTGTTCACACAGAGATTACAGGTCGAGTTTCACAGATGACGTTAGGTAATGTTTTCGTAAAAGTACTAATGTCCGATGTGAATCCACAAAATTTGAATGATTTGTAATGTTTGAAATTTATAAGCGTTCCTGGTCATTATATCTGAAGTTCCCGATTAATAAGAGTTAATCACAGTTATAGCTCACAAAGTTTTTAGCAAACCAATAACAGATTCTTTCTGGTGAATATCGCGTTGGTTATATTTATAGCGTGTGGAAGCGTTCTAGAAATTTCAGTATTATGTAACAATACAAATTAAATCGTTTACGTACACACATATATTTTTGATTCTTACTCTCGAGAATCTTCTAAAACTTTGGAGAATAGGTGGGAGTTTTGCAATACATATTTAACAG
>NW_013795098.1:0-1053 GCF_000517525.1 Limulus polyphemus | reverse complement strand
ATATTTCCTCTAGAACATTGGATTTTCATCCTTGCTGTGACTAGATCCGGGAAATATTTCCACCAGAACATTGGATTTTCATTCTTGCTGTGGCTAGATCCGGGAGATATTTCCTCTAGAACACTGGATTTTCATCATTGCCGCCAAGTTATTTGATTGTCGTCATCCAGCAGCGCCAACCCAGGAAAGAGAATGCAAGAAGTTATCCAACTGAGATTGAAGCTCACTGCAAGTGGGGTGAGTTCAGATGACATAGAGTTGTTGGGGAGAGTGCAACCTAGGGTATCTCAGAGTGATGCAGTTTCTATAGGACCCTGAAGTATTTGCCAACCAGAGTGAATGAACACCATCTCTGGTTGATAGCTAAAAGGAAGCAAGAGAGAGATATGAAGTGCTGTTGGTTGATGAACTCTGCCAATATAAGTCGATTTGCCAGCAAGCGAGACAGCATTCACTGACGAAGTTGACCAGTGAAGCATACTGCTGATTCAAGACCCTCAAGCAAGATACCATTGGTGGATTACACAACCAGAACTGTCCTTTGTGATAGTAGGGGCCTCTCCATGATGGGAAGTGTGCTGCTGAGGAGTGTTAGTTAAAACTACCTTAACTTCAGGAGTGTTGACCTTAGTTAAAAACTACCTTAAAACAGGAGTGTTGACCTTAGTTAAAACTATTTTAACTTCAGAAGTGTTGACCTTAGTTAAAACTACCTTACAACAGGAGTGTTTGACCTTAGTTAAAACTACCTTAAAACAGAAGTGTTGACCTTAGTTAAAACTACCTTAAAACAGAAGTGTTGACCTTAGTTAAAACTACCTTAACTTCAGGAGTGTTGACCTTAGTTAAAACTACTGTTGCGTCAGCGAGGTCACGTGACTAGTATCACGCTACCTGTTTCTAGAAATATCCTGTTCCTTCAAGAATGCCCTAGCATTTACTAGATATGTGTTAGTCTTGTACATATATAAAACGGTCACAACGTGACGGGGAACAGAGGCAATGAGTAATTGAATGTATGCGGATAAAATATTGTTGGCCACGTGAGACGTG
>NW_013795097.1:0-581 GCF_000517525.1 Limulus polyphemus | reverse complement strand
CAAGCAGCAACTGAGTACAAAGGTTGTAACTGGAAGAGATAATTGTTTGCTTTACTTCTTTAGTTACTGTTGTATAGTTTTAGGAAAAAATATTTAAGAACTTATTTCAAAATAGCAATAATCTATATACATATATATAATGTATAATAACTGAAATGTACCTGTATTTTACAAAATACTAGTATACTAAAACACAGCCAAGACAAGTTACTTTGTACAGATCAAAGGTCAGTTTTATGTTATTTTATACGGTAACATGAAGTGCATGTGAGTCGCGTGATTGTGACTTCTGTATTGTTAGCCAGGCATTGTTAAAATTCACTTACTAACTTAAATGTAATAGCATGAAAACTATAACAGGCATAAAATGGTTACGAGGTCAGTCCCAGGGACTGAGCTTGTGCTGAAAAAGTTAAAGAGGAGAAAAGTCTTTGGTTGAGAGTTCAAGCATAGATTTTAAATCAGACTTAAAAAATCCATTAACAAGAATGTTTTTAGCAATGAGATTAGTAAGTGCAATATTAATGGTTTCTTCCAGGGGAATATTAGTAAAAAGAGAAGTAATATCAAAGCTATACATC
>NW_013795096.1:0-582 GCF_000517525.1 Limulus polyphemus | reverse complement strand
AAATTTAAAGTATTATTTAACTCGATTTCAGACCATTTGAAATTCTAATACGTAACAATACTCATTATCAGAGTAATTTTTAGTTTCGCTCAGTAGGTAGCTTACTCTGGTCGAAGTTAACATTAATTAATGCACATGCCCGGAGTTTATAGTTATCTGCCATGTCTCTACCTATATGTAAGTACACCTTCGTCTGTAAACATTTTACTTGTGTTAAATGAGATAGATACCTTTCATACTTGGATTTACCTCGATAGCTTTCTGTTAACCAATTTATTGAATGTGGTAGCGACATCGCGAAAATGAAGTGTGTTGAAATCCCCCCCATGCATGTAAGGTATCATTCTAAAAACCTTAACTTGGGTTTCTCTCCAAATCTGTCCCCCGGTGGGACAGCGGTAAGTCTTCGGATTTATCAACGCTAAAATCAGGGGTTCGATTTCCCCCTCGGTAGACATAGCAGATAGCTTGATGTGGCTTTGCTATAACTAAACACACATACACTTTCTCCAAGTCTGTCCCCCAGTGGGACAGCGGTAAGTCTTCTGATTTATCAACGCTAAAATCAGGGGTTTGATTCCC
>NW_013795095.1:0-580 GCF_000517525.1 Limulus polyphemus | reverse complement strand
GAAAAGAAAGCTGTATATCTGGCAACGAGTTCAAGGGACAACTTCGTCCCAACTGAAATGTCCTTGACCATGATAACGCCAAAGCATGTTGGCATGCACCACTTTTGGCTTACCTCGCTGACCACATTTTATCCGGAAAGTCACGTCTGAGAGACGATCCACTATGTCGTATGGGCCTTCCCATGGAGATGACAACTTAGGAGACTTCCCTTTGGTCTTCCTGGGATTATACAACCATACCTTGTCTCCAGGTACAAAGCTGACTTCAGTAGATCTCTTATCATAAGTTAACTTCATCGAATCAGCAGACGTTTTCAAGTTTGAACGCACTTGATGGTGAATATCATCCATCCTTTCCGATAACACTTCCACAAACTCTGACACACTCTCAGGCAACTCTTCATAAGGTGGGCGTCCCGTATGCTTGGGTCCCCTTTTAGCACTACATGTACTGCATGTTTGGCACCATTCTTCCACATCTCGCCTCATACCTATCCAATAAAATCTTTGTCGTAGATGACTCAATGTCTTCCTAATTCCGAGATGTCCTCCTCTTAAGCTATCATGGGATTGACGCAGC
>NW_013795094.1:0-584 GCF_000517525.1 Limulus polyphemus | reverse complement strand
CCATAAGTAATGACATCTACAACCTTCAATATGCCCCATAAGTAATGACATCTACAACCTTCAATATGCCCCATAAGTAATGAGAAACCTGTAGCCGTCAATATGCTCCATAAGTAATGACAAATCTACAACCTTCAATGTGCCCCATAAGTAATGAGAAACCTGTAGCCGTCAATATGCTCCATACGTAATGATATCTACAACCTTCAATATGCCCCATAAGTAATGAGAAACCTGTAGCCGTCAATATGTTCCATAAGTAATGACAAATCTACAACCTTCAGTGTGCTCCATAAGTAATGAGAAACCTGTAGCCTTCAATATGCCCCATAAATAATGAGAAACTTGTAGCTTTCAATATGCCCCATAAGTAATGAGAAACCTGTAGCCGTCAATATGCTCTATAAGTAATGACAAATCTACAACCTTCAATGTGCCCCATAAGTAATGAGAAACCTGTAGCCGTCAATATGCTCCATAAGTAATGACATCTACAACCTTCAATATGCCCCATAAGTAATGAGAAACCTGTAGCCGTCAATATGCTCCATAAGTAATGACAAATCTACAACCTTCAATATGCC
>NW_013795093.1:0-582 GCF_000517525.1 Limulus polyphemus | reverse complement strand
GACATTCATATCTGGGATGTGACTTCTAACGGGACTGAATATGTCTGCATTAGGGTTTAGCTGTGGGCTCTGTAAGGGGCTTACCATTGTTTGGGGCTGATTAAGTCGATGGTCAATGTATCCTCCTTGTGTAAAAGACAAAAAGTCGTCCTTTAACGTATCTAATTCGCTTTTAAATTTAGTAATGTTTTCCATTTGTACTTCTTGCCACTGTTGTAGTCTCTCTTCTTGTTTCTTTTCTCGTTCTTCTTGTTTATTTTCTTTCTCCTCTAACAACAGCTGTAATTTCTCTTCTTGTTTATTTTCTTTCTCCTCCAACAACTGCTGTAATCTCTCTACTTGTTTAATTTCTCGTTCTTCTTGTTTATTTTGTTGTTCGAGCTGCCATTGTTGCAGGTTTTCTTGCAACTGTTGTTGTCTCTCTTCTTGTTTCTTTTGCTGTTCTTGTATTGCTGCCATCAAGTCTGCAAAGCTGTAGTTTGATTTTCCGCCTCTAGTTTCCATTTTTTTTCCGTTCCACTTCTAACACCAATTTGTTACGTCTCCGTTTGTTAATTGATTTTCCGTAACTTCGTTCCGACG
>NW_013795092.1:0-858 GCF_000517525.1 Limulus polyphemus | reverse complement strand
AACACCACAATACTTATATTCTAAATGTGTCTAACACCCCAACACTTATATTCTAAATGTGTCTAACACACAACAATACTCATCCTATAAACGTGTCTAACACACCACAATACTCATCCTCTAAACGTGTCTAACACACCACAATACTCATCCTCTAAATGAATTTAACCAACCACAATGCCCATCCTTTAAATGTGGTGTGTTAGACACATTTAGAATATAAGTGTTGGGGTGTTAGCCACATTTAAAGGATGAGCATTGTGGTTGGTTAAATTCACCGTTTAAATGTTTCTAACATACCACAATACCCATCCTCTAAAAGTGTCTAACACACCCCAATACTCATCCTCTAAACGTGGCTAACACCACAATATTTATATTCTAAATGTTTCCAACACACCACAATACTCATCCTCTAAACGTGTCCAACACACCACAATACTCATCCTCTAAACGTGTCTAACACACCACAATACTCATCCTCTAAAAGTATTCAAACAACCACAATGCTCATCCTATAAATGTGACTAACACCATAATAGTTATATTCTAAAGGTGTCTAACACACAACAATACTCATACTATAAACGTGTCTAACACACCACAATACTCATCCCGTAAACGTGTCTAACACACCACAATACTCATCCTCTAAACGTGTCTAACACACCACAATACACATCCTCTAAAAGTGTCTAACACCACAATACTCATCCTCTAAATGTATTTAACCTACCACAATGCTCATCCTCTAAATGTGGCTAACACCACAATACTTATATTCTAAATCTGTCTAACACACAACAATACTCATCCTATAAACGTGTCTAACACACCACAATACTCATCCTCTAAACG
>NW_013795091.1:0-584 GCF_000517525.1 Limulus polyphemus | reverse complement strand
TAAAACTCCTGTATCATGAGTGTTGGGATTCTGTCAATTAATAAAAACCCTGTATCATGAGTGTCAGGATTCTGTCAAGTAATATAACTCCTCTATAATTGTTTGACGGGATCCACTGAAACTTTCCTATAGTACTTGAAGCTATATAACTTTGATAAGTGACTGACATGGTCCAGTGAAGTAATGAAATACTACTAGAAGTACCACCGCAGGGTCCCCGAAAGTGTTCTGTTTTAAGACTAAATAAAACAAAAATTAATAGTAACAAACATTTTCATTTCTTGCTTTTGAAGTTCGTATGTCATGCTGTGTTTTAGCCTACAGAGTGTATAATTCTTCTCATGATTCATGGCATTGCGTGCGTTTTACCGACATCACAACAGTACAAATTAAAACATTAAGCGTCCCTTATGTGACGTCATTTTAGTGTCTATTGACTGACAGACAACACACTACTAGATAGTGGTGCGAGTGGTAAAAACAGGTGACCCCCTCCAGGTAGTCTCTGGCCCCTTTCAAGGAAACTATTCCATGGTTATGGTATTTGTTAACATTCTATTGAATTAAAATCATAAATAATATTC
>NW_013795090.1:0-584 GCF_000517525.1 Limulus polyphemus | reverse complement strand
AACTGTCCAAGTATTTCCAGTGGTTGTCCCTTCAAGCTCGTTGCCAGATATACAGCTTTCTGCTCCTCTGTCCGTCCATTCATCTCTGCCAGTAACTCAAACTGTGCTCTATATGTTCCCACGGTGCCTTCCCATCGAATTCCTGTGGCTTCCATCGCACTGGATCACTCCTATTACTGACATTCATATCTGGGATGTGACTTCTAACGGGACTGAATATGTCTGTATTAGGGTTTAGCTGCGGGCTCTGTAAGGGGCTTGCCGTCGTCTGGGGCTGATTAAGTCGATGATCAATGTATCCTCCTTGTGTTACACACAACAAATCATTCTTTAACGTATCTAATTCGCTTTTAAATTTACTGATGTTTTCCATTTGTACCTCTTGCCATTGTTGTTGATTTTCCTGTAGTTGCTGCTGACTTTTTTCCTGTTTCCTTTTCCAGTTGCCACTGCTGTAATCTCTCTTCTTGTTTAATTTCTCGTTCTTCTTGTTTCTTTTCTTTTTCCTCTAACAACTGCTGTAATTTCTCTTCTTGTTTCTTTTCTTTTTCCTCCAACAACTGCTGTAATCTCTCTTTATGTTT
>NW_013795089.1:0-584 GCF_000517525.1 Limulus polyphemus | reverse complement strand
GTCATAGAATTCTCTCCAGATGTTTCTTGAATCGCTTCCTTGAAAGTCTTTCTCAGGTAGTATGCTTTAAAGGTCGCGATAACGCCCTGGTCTATTGGTTGCAATAAAGAGGTAGTGTTTGCGGGCAAAAATGTCACTTGGATATTTTTGCACATTGAATCGAGACCAAAAGGATGACCAGGGGCATTATCTAAAATAAGCAAAGCTTTAAAATCTAAATTTCTTCTTTGGCAAAAGTCTTCAACCGTTGGACAAAAATACTTGACGAACCATTCTTAAAATAAAGCTTTAGTTACCCATGCTTTTTTATTAGATTTCCATATTATTGGTAATTGTCCTTGATTTATACGATTCTGAGCTCGTTAAACCAACAAATGCTTTAATTTCAAATTTCCTTTAGCATTGCCGCCCAATAAAAGGGTTCGTCTATCCTTTGCAGCTTTATATCCTGACTGGGAACTCCAGATTTGGCTAGAAAAGTTTTGAAAGGCATCCTTTTCCAAAATAACCCTGTCTCGTCTATGTTAAAAATTTGTTCATCCGAATACCCTCCTTCTTCCACAATTTTCTTCAGAACTTCAGAA
>NW_013795088.1:0-583 GCF_000517525.1 Limulus polyphemus | reverse complement strand
TCACTTGGCTTTGAACAAAAAAACATGTCGATGTCCTCTTTAACACCTTTCACATTTGCATACGTTTTCCCATTAAGATTGTGTTGCAGCAAATGAAAAAAGATGGTAACCTGATAGTGCCACATCTGGAGAATATGATGGGTGGGGGAGAACTTCCCAACCCAACTCCATAATCTTGTGTTGTGTCAAACATGCCACATATAGATGTGCATTATCATGGAGAAGAAGAACACCTTTCAGATTGAGGAGTGAAGGGCTTGATTTAAACGTTCCAGTTGCTGAATATAGATCTCTGCATTAACAGTTCGCTGTGGAATGAAGAGTTTGAAATAAATTACTCCATTGATGTTCCACAAATGCAAAGCATCATTTTCTGTGGATGTAGTCCAGGTTTTGAGGTCGGAAGTGGTTTTTGCCTAGGACTGAGCCATTGTTTTTGGCGTTTAATATTCGCATAGAGAATCCATTTTTCATCACCGGTGACAATTATGTCAAAAAATAGTTCACGCGCATTACGCGCCAAAAGAGACAAAGCAACGTTCACACGTTCGAAATGATAATCATTGGAGAGTTCATCAGGCAC
>NW_013795087.1:0-584 GCF_000517525.1 Limulus polyphemus | reverse complement strand
GTATTAATTGTGGCTGTCTATAAAACTTCTATCAGTAGTTGTAGAGAATAGAAACATTCACATGATCAAAAGATAGTAATTTAGTATTAATTGTGGCTGTCTATAAAACTTCTATCAGTGGTGGTAGAGAATAGAAACATTCACGTGATCAAAATATAGTAACTAAGTATTAATTGTGGCTGTCTATAAAACTTCTATCAGTAGTCATACAGATTAGAAACATTCACTTGTACTTTCTTGTTCACTGTTACAAAATGTAGTTCATTTATTCATCTGAGAAGCATGTTGTAACTTTATGCGACTGTAACTTCTTTGCTTTCATTCACAAGTTTGTAAAATTACTAGAGCTTCATAAATAAACAAAAAATGTTTAATAGTTTTGAATTAAAGAAGAAACTTCATTCTCTACTATTGAAGAATGGAATGCATAATTAAATGGAGATTGAAGAATTATACATGCAAATCTAGGACTGTTGTATCTTACAGTAATAGGATTAGGTTTGGTTTGTATTGTTAGTGTATCTTGCAATAATAGGATTAGGTTTGGTTTGTTAGTGTATCTTGCAGTAATAGGATTAGGTTTG
>NW_013795086.1:0-865 GCF_000517525.1 Limulus polyphemus | reverse complement strand
TGGTGGAAATAATGAGATAATCTAATAATTACAATATATTGTACGGTACAGTGGTGGAAATAATGAGATAATCTGATAATTACAATATACTGTACGGTACAGTGGTGGAAATAATGAGATAATCTGATAATTACAATATATTGTACGGTACAGTGGTGGAAATAATCTGATAATTACAATATATTAGTAGGTACAGTGGTGGAAATAATCTGATAACTACAATATATTGTACGGTACAGTGGTGGAAATAATGAGATAATCTGATAATTACAATATATTGTATGGTACAGTGGTGGAAATAATGAGACAATCTGATGATTACAATATATTGTTACGACAGCGGAAGTCACGTGACGCTAATAACACGTCATGATATTCTAGAAGGATCATGTCTGTTCGTGGCAACTCTAGTCTTTTCTACGCACCCTCTATTCTTGTATATAAGCGCGCCAGACAATGGATCGGAAGGAGAATAATTGCAGATTGAAGAGATAGAGACAGATAATAAAGTCAAGTCTTAAGTAAAGTGCGTGAATCGCTGTGAATTATAGCGTGTGTTTAAGTTAAAGTGACTGTGGAAATTAAGTGTATTGCAAAGGTGTAATGAGAAAGAATAAACTAGTTTTATTTAAGAAAGGACTTGTATCGCTGAAGTTCCTCAGGAAGAATTTATACTGGAAATTAACAAACGACCAGAGACGTAACAATATTGTACGGTACAGTGATGGAAATAATGAGATAATCTGATGACTACAATATATTGTACGGTACAGTGGTGGAAATCATGAGATAATCTGATGAATACAATATATTGTACGGTACAGTGGTGGAAATAGTGAGATAATCTGATACTTCAATATACGTG
>NW_013795085.1:0-584 GCF_000517525.1 Limulus polyphemus | reverse complement strand
AAAACTTTGCCAATTCCTGTTCAATTGTCCAGTTGTACTTTTCTACCATCCCATCAGACTGTGGGTGAAGTGGCGTTGTCCTGGTCTTTCTTATGCCAAGCAACTTGCAGTATTCATGGAACACATCTGATGATGTGTTATGACCTTGATCAGAATGCAGTTCGTATGGCATACCAAATCTGAAGAAGAAATCACTAATACCCAAAGATACAGTTGTAGCTTTCTGATTTGGTATTGCATAAGCCTCAAGCCACTTGGTGAAATAATCCATCACCACACAAATGTACCTGTTTCCAATACGAGTTTGGGGCAAAGGACCAGCAATGTCAATGGCCACTCTTTCTATTAGTGCGCCAACTTCATATAACTTCGTTAGGCTGAGCTGCATTGATGTGTTTCACTTCACGTTGTTGTAGTTTCCTTAGTTGATCTAGTTTCTTATTGTGTGTAGACTTCTTTTCTTGATTCAGCAATGAGTTGTTTTGGTTGATAGCGCGTTGTATATTGGCGTAATCATCTGGTTTGAGGTAGCAGGCTAGTTGGTGGTCTAATTTCTGTTTGAGTTTTTGTAAATAGTCCAGTTC
>NW_013795084.1:0-583 GCF_000517525.1 Limulus polyphemus | reverse complement strand
ATGTCATTGTGTTTGCAACAACGTTTGACGAGGAAATGTCCGGGCTAGTAGAAGTATTCAAGCTTTTGAAAGCAGCAAACGTCAAACTCCATCACAAGAAATGCCACTTTTTTCAGAAAGAGGTGCTTTACTTGGGTCACATTGTAAGTGAGCATGGTGTGCAAACTGATCCTGACATGGTTAAAGCAGTGCGTGATTGGCCAACACCAGACAATGTGGGAGAGTTAAGAAGTTACTTGGGACTCTGCACCTATTACTGGAAGTTTTTGAAGAACTTTACAACTATAGCTGCTCCACTACATGATTTGACAAAAAAGGCCAGAAGTTCGAATGGACAGTTTCTTGCAAGCATGTTTTTAAGAATTTAATGAAAAATTGGCCTCATCTCCACTTCTAAAGCTTCCAAATCCCTCACTGCCATACATATTGGATTGTGATGCTAGTAATGTCGGAATTGGAGGAGTGTTGTCTCAGAAAGTGGGTGAAAACGAACATGTGGTGGCCTACTTCAGTAGGGTTTTGAGTAGACCAGAGAGAAACTACTGTGTAACACGAAGGGAACTCCTTGCTATAGTAAAGAGTC
>NW_013795083.1:0-723 GCF_000517525.1 Limulus polyphemus | reverse complement strand
TTGGGGTTGATGGGCGTCCCTCAACACTAACCACTACTGGTTTTCTCGAGGCTGACTTATTGGTAATATTCGTCCTACACTGGCTCCTTATGTGCCTTTGCTCTCCACAGTTCCAACAACCTTTCTGGGTAGCAGCCTTTCCTGCTATGGCATCTTCCCTGTTTTGAAGTTGCCGGCATTGAGCTCTCTTGTGCCGAGGTTTGTTACAGTGCCAGCAAAGTCTCTCAGACTTCTCTGAAAGCTGCCCTTTTCTGGTCTTGAAACCTGATGACTGTACCAACCTTGGCACCTCTGTGCTGGACTTAACATACGATTCAAATTCAAGAGCTCTGGCCATTGCATCCTGCATAGTAGAGGGGTGTGCTTGCTTCACTTGTATCTTTAGTTGTGGACTGTCCAAGGCATCTACAAACTGATCCCTCAGCAACAGCTTGAGGACATTGGGTGGTGCAGTTGGATAGGCCTTGTGTGCCATACTTTCCAAATCCTGTGCCAGATCTTGCAGACTCTCCCCTTTAGCATGGATTCTTGTTCTAAACCTAGCCCTGTAGACTTCAGACTGATTTTGAGTTCCATACCTGAGCTCTAGAGCAGCTATCAGTGCTCTATAGTTGTGCCTGTCGTCTGCTGACAACTGTCGAAATATTTCCAGTGGTTGTCCCTTCAGGTTCGTTGCCAGGTACATTGCTTTCTGATCCTCTGTCAATCCATTCATTTCTGCCA
>NW_013795082.1:0-584 GCF_000517525.1 Limulus polyphemus | reverse complement strand
TTCCTGATAGTAGTAATTTTTTCCTAATATGTCTTGAATTGCCACACCCACTATTATTAACTCACTAAAAATGAACCTGCAGATGTTACATATGGTGTGAGAGCCCAGGCTATCTATTTGCCGAGATTGTAGTTGAATGAATTATAAGTGGACAGTATAGGTCGCAGAGGGCAATCCTGTTTGTGTGGTTTAGAAATGCCATAGAGTTGTGGTGTGCGTGAATCAGTTTTACGTAGATAAAAATAAAGATCGTCAGTAATTAAATTATCTTTTTTCATTTGTAATAAACAATTAAACAAAACTTTCGTTCATCAGGGTTAGCTATATCCTGACGTTCTACCTTCATTAGGTTTGACAGGCTGTAACTTCCATGGTACATTTTCATAAAATATTACAACGACTAATAGTTCAGAGACAAAGGAAACAACTTCGAGATCATGTTTCGTGTTAAACTGAAAAATTTATGCTGTTTTATTTTTTTATCCTTTGTTTATATGACATTAGATAACATTGTTGCTCCCAGATGTCTTGTTATCATTTGTTTATATGACATTAGATAACATTGTTGCTCCCAGATGTCTTTC
>NW_013795081.1:0-585 GCF_000517525.1 Limulus polyphemus | reverse complement strand
CTGTCAAAAAGAAGACAGAAGATTTAACAATACTGTGTCCTGTCAAGAAGAAGATACAGGATTTATCAATACTGTGTCCTGTCAATAAGAAGATACAGGACTTATCAATACTCTGTACTGTCAATAAAAAGACACAAGATTTAACGATACTGTGTACTGTCAATAAGAAGACAAAAAATTTAAAAATACCATATCCTGTCAATAAGAAGATACAGGATTTATCAACACTGTGTACTCTCAATTAGAAGACACAAGATTTAACAATACTGTGTCCTGTCAATAAGAAGATACAGGATTTATCAATACTGTGTACTGTCAATAAGAAGACACAAGATTTAACAATACTGTGTCCTGTCAATAAGAAGATACAGGATTTATCAATACTGTGTCCTATCAATAAGAAGATACAGAATTTCTCAATACTGTGTACTTTCAATAAGAAGAAACATAATTTAAAAATACTGTGTCCTGTCAATAAGAAGATACAGGATTGATCAATACTGTGTACTGTCAATAAGAAGACACAAGATTTAACGATACTGTGTACTATCTATAAGAAGACAAGATTTACCAATACTGTGTACT
>NW_013795080.1:0-584 GCF_000517525.1 Limulus polyphemus | reverse complement strand
AGGCTAGACTTATACCAGATTATCATATCATCCAGTCAGTAGACTAGACATATACCAGAATACCATATCACCCACTCAGTACACTAGACTTATACCACAATACCATATCTCCCAGTCAGTACACTAGACTTATACCAGAATATTATATCATCCAGTCAGTAGACTAGACATATACCATAATACCATATCACCCAGTCAGTAGACTAGACTTATACCAGAATATCATATCACCCAGTCAGTCGAATAGACGTATACCAGAATACCATATCACCCAGTCAGTAGACTAAACTTATACCAGAATATCATATCATCTAGTCAGTAGACTAGACTTATACCAGAATATTATATCACCTAAACAGTAGACTAGACATATACCAGAATATCATATCACCCAGTCAGTAGACTAGACTTATACCAGAATATCATATCACCCAGTCAGTAAGCTAGACTTATACCAGATTATTATATCATCCAGTCAGTAAGCTAGACTTATACCAGATTATTATATCATCCAGTCAGTAGACTAGACTTATACCACAATACCATATCATCCAGTCAGTAGACTAGACTTATACCATAATACC
>NW_013795079.1:0-584 GCF_000517525.1 Limulus polyphemus | reverse complement strand
AAGTCACGTGACTAGTGTCACGCCACTCGTTCTATCGAACCTTCATGAATGCCCTAGCATTTACTAGATATATATGTTAGTCTGGTATATATATAAGACGCTCACAACGTGACGGGATAATGTGTGTAGGTAGCGAGTAATTGAACTGCAGTCAGAAAGCATTGTTGAAGTTAACGTTCGTTATTATAGCGTTTGTTATAGAGCGACTGTTGAAAATAAGTGTATCGGTAAAGTTATATTCAGAAAGAATAAACCAGTTTTATTAAAAAAGGACTTGTGTCGCTAAAGTTTCGTCGTAACAAATTGGTGTCAGAGAGTGGGACAGGAAAAAAATAGAAACAAGAAGAGAAATTACAGCAGTTGTTTGAGGAAAAAGAAAAGAAACAAGAAGAGAGACAACAGCAGTTGCAAGAAAATCTGCAACAGTGGCAGCTTGAACAACAAAAGAAACAAGAAGAGAAATTACAGCAGTTGTTGGAGGAAAAAGAAAAGAAACAAGAAGAGAGACAACAGCAGTTGCAAGAAAATCTGCAACAGTAGCAGCTTGAACAACAAAAGAAACAAGAAGAGAAATTACAGCAGTT
>NW_013795078.1:0-582 GCF_000517525.1 Limulus polyphemus | reverse complement strand
TCTACAAGAATACGTTTTAAACAATACTCAACCACATCTACAAGAATACGTTTTTAAACAATACTCAACCACATCTACAAGAATACGTTTTAAACATTACTCAGCCACATCTACAAGAATACGTTTTAAACATTACTCAACCACATCTACAAAAATACGTTTTAAACATTACTCAATCACATCCACAATAATACGTTTTAAACATTACTCAATCACATCTACAATAATACGTTTTAAACATTACTCAATCACATCTACAATAATACGTTTTAAACATTACTCAACCACATCTACAATAATACGTTTTAAACATTACTCAATCACATGTACAATAATACGTTTTAAACATTACTCAACCACATCTACAAGAATACGTTTTAAACATTACTCAACCACATCTACAAGAATACGTTTTAAGCATTACTCATCCACATCTACAAGAATACGTTTTAAACATTACTCATCCACATCTACAAGAATACGTTTTAAACATTACTCATCCACATCTACAAGAATACGTTTTAAACATTACTCAACCACATCTACAAGAATACGTTTTAAACATTACTCATCCACATCTAC
>NW_013795077.1:0-584 GCF_000517525.1 Limulus polyphemus | reverse complement strand
CTATCTGTCACTATCCATATATAATAAAAGATCTACCAGCTACTATCCATCTGTAATAAAAGACCTACCAGCCATTATCCATCTATAATAAAACGCCTATCTGTCACCATCCATCTATAATAAAAGACCTACCAGCCAGTATCCATCTATAATAAAAGATCTACCACCCACTATCCATCTATAATAAAAGACCTTCCAACCACTATCCTTCTATAATAAAACACCTACCTTCACCATTGATATATAATAAAACGCCTATCTGTCACAATCCATCTATAATAAATGACCTACCAGCTACTATCCATCTATAATAAAAGACCTACCAGCCATTATCCATCTATAATAAAAGACCTATCTGTCACTATCCATCTATAATAAAAGATCTACCAGCTACTATCCATCTATACCAAAAGACCTACCAGACATTATTCATCAATCATAAAAGACCTACCAGCCACTATCCATCTATAATAAAATACCTACCAGCCACTATCCTTCTATAATAAAACACCTACCTTCACCATCGATATATAATAAAACGCCTATCTGTCACAATCCATTTATAATAAATGACCTACCAGCTA
>NW_013795076.1:0-785 GCF_000517525.1 Limulus polyphemus | reverse complement strand
AAGAAAATATCAATGATGATTTTATTTCTTTCTATATTAATGTGCACATCATCATCTAGGTGGAGGCTTAGTATTCAATGTGTTTCCTAGTATAGGAAGAAAGTCAAACTCTTCACTGTTTTTTTTAAATGTCTAGTTGTTAACCATAGTAACGTACTGTTCTCCTAGATCACTTAGTGTCTAGCTGTAGTATCTACTACTATACTGTTTCTTTACTTAATAAGTTTAAATTTATTACACTAATTGTATGTAGTTACCAAGTCTAGTAGTATAAGTTTCCTTCATTCTAGTTTACCGTTTGTCTAATTTTTATTTCGTTTTCAGGTATAACTAGTATTTTACCTGTGTTTGCATACTGTTGTTTGTTTTAATTCAAACTTGGATAGAATATATTTTTGAGTAGAGAACATGTTAGATACGCTAAAATGTTTTTGTGAAAAACACAGCAAAACTCCAAATGAACAAAACTATCTTAATATTTAATACTGCTATCAATGTGTTTATGTTGTAGGAGGGAGAAGGAAGAAATAAATAATGTTGATGTGCTGTAGACAGGTTTCACGGAAAATTAATAATTATTTTCTTTGCTGTGAAAAGAAGAAAATGCTCAGGTTCAACATGGAAACCAGACGCTAAAAACACTTCCTAATCCTACAAAAGAAGTAATTGATACATTTGGTGGAAAACGAGGTATAATAATGAATAGTAGAGCAACGACAAAAAATTTAAACATCTTTAATTAATTAATGTTTCGGAATTACACATATACTATCTTCAGCAAATCT
>NW_013795075.1:0-4204 GCF_000517525.1 Limulus polyphemus | reverse complement strand
TCTATTAAACATCACAAACTTTCACATCGATGTTTAGTGTGTCTATTTAACATCACAAACTTTCACATCAATGTTTAGTGAGTATATTTAACATCACAAACTTTCACATTAATGTTTAGTGTGTTTATTTAACATCACAAACTTTCACATTAATGTTTAGTGTGTCTATTTAACATCACAAACTTTCACATTAATGTTTAGTGAGTCTATTTAACATCACAAACTTTCACATCGATGTTTAGTGTGTCTATTTAACATCACAAACTTTCACATTAATGTTTAGTGTGTCTATTTAACATCACAAACTTTCACATCAATGTTTAGTGTGTCTATTTAACATCACAAAGTTTCACATCAATGTTTAGTGTGTCTATTTAACATCACAAAATTTCACATCGATGTTTAGTGTGTCTACTTAACATCACAAACTTTCACATCGATGTTTAGTGTGTTTATTTAACATCACAAACTTTCACATCGATGTTTAGTGTGTCTATTGAACATCACAAACTTTCACATTAATGTTTAGTGAGTCTATTTAACATCACAAACTTTCACATCGATGTTTAGTGTGTCTACTTAACATCACAAACTTTCACATCGATGTTTAGTGTGTTTATTTAACATCACAAACTTTCACATTAATGTTTAGTGTGTCTATTTAACATCACAAACTTTCACATTAATGTTTAGTGTGTCTATTTAACATCACAAACTTTCACTTAACATCACAAACTTTCACATTAATGTTTAGTGTGTCTATTGAACATCACAAAATTTCACATTAATGTTTAGTGTGTCTATTTAACATCACAAACTTTCACATTAATGTTTAGTGAGTCTATTTAACATCACAAACTTTCACATCGATGTTTAGTGTGTCTACTTAACATCACAAACTTTCACATTAATGTTTAGTGTGTCTATTTAACATCACAAACTTTCACATCAATGTTTAGTGTGTCTATTTAACATCACAAACTTTCACATCAATGTTTAGTGAGTCTATTTAACATCACAAACTTTCACATTAATGTTTAGTGCGTTTATTTAACATCACAAACTTTCACATCGATGTTTAGTGTGTCTATTTAACATCACAAACTTTCACATCGATGTTTAGTGTGTCTACTTAACATCACAAACTTTCACATTAATGTTTAGTGTGTCTATTTAACATCACAAACTTTCACATTAATGTTTAGTGTGTCTATTTAACATCAGTCAGCCTGTCTCACTAATTATTAAATCACACTCGGCTTCGAAATGATTGATAAAATTTGAAAACAGATTCAGTTGCACGCTTACTATACTTAAAACTCAACTTTTATTTGATTAAACAGAATATTTAGAATGGCACGTGAACGGTTTTGAATTCGTAACTGTTTGAAACTTGTAAGAATATTTCTCGCTGCGTATTGTTATTCTCAACTTCTTCAAAACTTGCTGATCAACCGAAAGATGTCGCTGTGTATTAAAACACACGTAGAGGACCAGAATTGGGCCCGGCATGGCCATGTGGTTAGGGGCGCTTGACTCGCAATCTGAGGGTCACGGGTTCGAATCCCTATCCCACCAAACATGTTCGCCCTTTCAGCCGTGGGGGCGTTATAATGTGACGGGCAATCCCATTATTCATTGGTAAAAGAGTTGGCGGTGGGTGGTGATGACTAGCTGCCTTCCCGCTAGTCTTACACTTCTAAATTAGGGACGGCTAGCGCAGATAGCCCTCATATAGCTTTACGCTAAATTCAAAAAAAAAACAAATAGACACACTAAACATCGATGTGAAAGTTTGAAAGTATTGTTACGTCTCCGTTTGTTAATTAACTTTCCGTAACTTCGTTCCGACGAAACTTAAGCGACACAACTCCTTTCTTAATAAAACTAGTTTATTCTTTCCAAATATAACTTTACCGATACACTCAACTTCAACAATCGAGATAAACAAACGCTGTAACGTCTCTCGTGCTCTCTGACTGCAGTTCAATTACTCAATCTCTCTTCACACACACATCACATTACGTTCCCGTCACATTGTCACCCTCTTTTATATACCAGTCTACCCTCTATCTAGTAAATACTAGAGCATTCGCCAAAGTACAGGATAGTTCTAGAAAGTAGAGGGCGCCACACCAGTCACGTGACCTCGATGACGCAACAGTATACGTGTCTGTCTTGACTCGAACCTTTACTCCTCTAACCCCCACTTAAGAAACGTGACGTATGGTAGCTGCAAAAATGGCTACAGTGACGAGAATCGTCCAGTACGAAGGACTTTATGTTGTACATGTTCGGGAAGATGTTTCGAATGTTGAATAAGGTACAACATGTTTTATGAACATGAAACTGATAAATGTTGTATAGATAAGTGTGGTTTTTCAAATACGGCTTGACACGAATGGTTACAGTTAGAAACGTCTAAATCTTATTCAATTAAAACTGGTTCTGGTAATTATGAATAAAGTTCGTCATTGGTTTAATTAAGGTGACGTCAACCATATTCTGTGACGCGGGCTATTCTGAGACTTTGTTATTATTATTTTTTGGTTTTTTAAAACTTTTAATTGCTAATGAGTAGTGTCGTGTGATAAAATACAATGCGTGTAAGTTCTATCTGTACTGTAACTACAAATATTTACTGTTTCCACGTGTCCGTTCGTTTTTCAGCTAATCCCTGATTGGTTAATCAAACGGGCCTATCAAAAAAAAAAAAAAAAGGTCATATAAACATCCAATCAAGAAGTACCACAACTAATTAATTATTTACATGTTTATAACCACGTGACTGTAACGACATTCCCACTAAACAAAGCACCATTTTGTCTATGCTAATTTCCTCTCTATTATTAGTCGACCGTATAAACTATTAAACTTTACTAACGGTTATTAACACGTGTCTGTACAAACGTACCGGAAAATGTACTTTCTATGTCCTTCCGGTTTCATTTTATTTAAGCTTCTATGTCCTTCCGGTTTATTTAAGCAAAACTATAATGCACTGGTATGATGATGCTGGTAATAATTAGTCAGTGTTTTTTTGTGGAAACCAGAAACAGACAACATTCATGGTCGTATTAATAACTAAAACATGTACAAGACTCAAACAGAACTCTAATGGCATCAACAATTCAGGCTATTTAAACTTCAAAGTATCTATGTCTTCTCACAACGAAACGTCATCCAATCCCGTTTCTTCATTAAACCTTTCAGTTACAACGTATGGATATAATGATCACGTACTTTTGGTAAAATAAAGTCGACATGAACACATCCAATCATCAATAGAAATTCCAGCTCTTCCCCCCCCCCCCTTGATTTATGAAAGTGAATATTTTATAATTTCCTAACCCTACTCATTGTATTTTTATATCAGTAATTAAACTAAAGCCCGTTTCTTCCATTATTATCATATATTCTGATGGTGGAGTATCTGTAAATCCAAAACGTTCATTAAAGATGTTTACAATTGTGTTTCTGGCTCTTTTATTCATTATCAGACTCCGTTTTCCACCAAGTTAGTTAATTAGACCACTATATTATCAATATATGTCAATAAATATGGCACGAAAGCGTAGTTTATATTCCAAATTTTCTTATTATCAGACTCCGTTTTCCACCAAGTTAGTTAATTAGACCACTATATTATCAATATATGTCAATATATATGGCATGAAAGCGTAGTTTATATTCCAAATTTTCTTGTTATCTAAATCGCAATTTCATTTCAAGACGAAATATTTAAAAAATTACCAGAACTCATTTTTCCAAATCACGTGGTACACCTAGGCTTCGATTTCTCGGTTACAGAAGTTTATAACTTTTCAATAATAGGTTTCTATAATTTCTAGCCAATTAGAAACACGAAATCATTACAACTATTTGTTTTTGGTGGCCATAGAATAAGAGTCTGCTGTCTATGAACTTCATAAACCTGTTTAACATATAAAAAAATGTTTAACCTTTTTATAGATAGAATTATAGTAATTCTGAAGCATTCTATTCCATTCTTTGACTGATATATTTTTTTTTGTGTGTGTGTGTGTTTGAAAATGTATATTTGAAAGCTACACGAGTTAATTTGGGGAGACCCCAATTTACGAGAGAAAAAAATTAGCTTTATGCTTATGTAAAGATCACTTGCTGTTTAGATTAAAAGGCTGATTTATTTTTTGATGGAGGACGAATTACATAAAATTAATAG
>NW_013795074.1:0-1113 GCF_000517525.1 Limulus polyphemus | reverse complement strand
CATCCTGATGGTTTTCCCAGCTAAGTTTTTAATAAATATATATTACGGAAACTCGCTGAACATAAGAAGATTATTTAATTGATAACATTTTTCTAATAACATAAACCCATAGCTTTGTAAAAGCTGCTGTAACGTTCTTCCTAACTCATTACCTTAATTATTAATGCTGTAATAACTTGCATATATTAATGTTCGTAACTAATTCATGAGCAGCTGACATAAACATGTTATAATATTATCTGCTGGAGAATAGTAGCTAGGTGTGTAGCGTATCAATACAACTTAATAGTAGCTAATTGTGTAGTGTATCAATACAACTTAATAGTAGCTAGTTGTGTAGTGTATCAATACAACTTAATAGTAGCTAGTTGTGTAGTGTATCAGTACAACTTAATAGTAGCTAGTTGTGTAGTGTATCAATACAACTTAATAGTAGCTAGTTGTGTAGTGTATCAGTACAACTTAATAGTAGCTAGGTTGTGTAGTGTATCAATACAACTTAATAGTAGCTAGTTGTGTAGTGTATCAATATTTAGTTATGAGTAATTAGTTGTGTAGTGTGACAATATTGAGTTATGAGTCACTAGTTGTGTAGTGTGTTAATATTTAGTTATGAGTCACTAGTTGTGTAGTGTGACAATATTGAGTTATGAGTCACTAGTTGTATAGTGTGTTAATATTTAGTTATGAGTCACTAGTTGTGTAGTGTGACAATATTTAGTTATGAGTCACTAGTTGTGTCGTGTGTGAATATTTAGTTATGAGTCACTAGTTGTGTCGTGTTTTAATATTTAGTTATGAGTCACTAGTTGTGTAGTGTGACAATATTTAGTTATGAGTCACCAGTTGTATAGTGTATAGTGTGTTAATATTTAGCTATGAGTCACTAGTTGTGTAGTGTGACAATATTGAGTTATGAGTAACTAGTTGTGTCGTGTGACAATATTTAGTTATGAGTCACCAGTTGTATAGTGTATAGTGTGTTAATATTTAGTTATGAGTCACTAGTTGTGTAGTGTGACAATATTGAGTTATGAGTAACTAGTTGTGTAGTGTGTCAATATTAACTTAATAGTAGCTAGTTGTGTAGTGTGTCAATATTTAGTTATGGGT
>NW_013795073.1:0-584 GCF_000517525.1 Limulus polyphemus | reverse complement strand
CTAGAGTTACACCTAGGTATTCGTGCAGTTGTTGTACCAAGTAAGGCTAAAGATGAGAATGGTGGTTATAAATTATGTAACTAGAGTTACACCTAGGATTTCAAAGAGTAGTTGTACCAAGTAAGACTAAAGATGAGTATGGTGGTTGTAAATTCGGTAACTAGAGCTACGCCTAGGTGTTCGTGGAGATGTACCAAATAACGCTAAAGATGAGTATGGGGTTACACATTCAGTAACTAGAGTTACACATAGGTGTTCATGGAGTAGTTGTTCAAAGTAAGGCTAAAGATGAGTATGATGATTATAAATTCGGTAGCTAGAGTTACAACTAGGTGTTTATGGTGTAGTTGTACCAAGTAAGGCTAAAGATGAGTATGGTTGTTATAAATTCGGAAATTAGAGTTACACCTAGGTGTTCATGGAGTAGTTCTACCAAGTAAGGCTGAAGAAGAGTATGGTAGTTATAATTCCGGCAACTATTGTTACACCTAGGTGTTCATTGAGTATTGTACGAAATAAGACTAAAGATGAGTATGGTGGTTATAAATTCTGTAACTAGAGTTACACCTAGGTGTTCATGGAGT
>NW_013795072.1:0-584 GCF_000517525.1 Limulus polyphemus | reverse complement strand
AACGATAATGTGTACTGTCAATAAGAAGACACAAGATTTAACTATACTGTGTACTGTCAATAAGAAGACACAAGATTTAACAATACTGTGTACTTCAATAAGAAGACACAAAATTTAACGATACTGTGTACTGTCAATAAGAAGACACATTATTCAACGATACTGTGTACTGTCAATAAGAAGACACAATATTCAACGATAATGTGTACTGTCAATAAGAAGACACAAGATTTAACAATACTGTGTACTGTCAATAAGAAGACACACGATTTAGTAATACTGTGTACTATCTATAAAAAGACCCAAGATTTAACGATACTGTGTACTGTCAATAAGAAGACAAAAGATTTAACAATACTGTGTACTGTCAATAAGAAGACACAAGATTTAACGATACTGTGTACTGTAAATAAGAAGACACAAGATTTAACGATACTGTGTACTTTCAATAAGAAGACACAAGATTTAACAATATTGTGTACTGTCAATAAGAAGACACTAGATTTAACGATACTGTGTACTGTCAATAAGAAGACACAAGATTTAACGATACTCTGTACTGTCAATAAGTAGACACAAGATTT
>NW_013795071.1:0-775 GCF_000517525.1 Limulus polyphemus | reverse complement strand
AAGTTTAAGTAACTTTACAGGAGAATGACATGTTGCAAAGTTAAGTTTATGTAACTTTACAGAAGAATGACAAAAGGCAAGTTAAGTTTTCGTCACATGTCATTCTCCTGTAAAGTTACTTGACAAGTGAAGTTTATGTAACTTTATAGGAGAGTTACGTGTGACAAGTTAAATTTATGTAACTTTACAGGAGAGTTACATGTGACAAGTCAAGTTTAAGTAACTTTACAGGAGAATTACATGTGACAAGTTATGTTTATGTGACTTTACTGGAGAATGACAAATGACCAGTCAAGTTTATGTAACTTTATAGGAGAATGACAAGTGACAAGTCAAGTTTAAGTATCTTTACAGGAGAATGACATGTGGCAAGTTAAGTTAATGTAACTTTACAGGAGAGTGACATGTGACAAGAGAAGTTTATGTAGCTTTACCGGAGAGTTACGTATGACAAGTCAAAATTATGTAATTTTACAGGAGAATGACATATCACAAGTCAAGTTTAAGTAACTTTACAGGAGAATGACATGTGACAAGTCAAGTTTAAGTAACTTTACGGGAGAGTGACATGTGACAAGAAAGGTTTATATAACTTTACAGGAGAATGACATGTGACAAGTTAGGTTTATATAACTTTACAGGAGAATGACATGTGAAAAGTCAAGTTTAAGTAACTTTACAGGAGAATGACATGTGACTAGTCAAGTTTAAGTATCTTTACGGGAGAGTGACATGTGACAAGAAAGGTTTATATAACTTTACAGGAGAATGACAT
>NW_013795070.1:0-548 GCF_000517525.1 Limulus polyphemus | reverse complement strand
AGCGTCCGGGTCGTTCTGGTCCATCAGATAGGACAAAAAGGGCTGTCAAGAGGAGCATCGAAATGGATCCCAGATTAACGACTGTAGAAGTGGCCAAAGTTGGTGGGATGAGCCCGAAATCTGTTCAACGGATTCTCCACAGATTGGGTTATCGTTGCAGAGCAGCTAGATGGAAGCCCTTATTCAGACCTGCCAACATAGTCAGACGAAAGAAGTGGGCAAGTGATATGATGACCAAGCCTCTGGACTTTTGGAAGACCGTATTGTTCTGAGACGAATCAAGATTCACTCAATTTTTCGGACAGTGGAAGGATATGGGTCTGGAGAATGCCTCATCAAGAGTTTTGGCTCAACAGATTGCAGCCAACTGTGAAGCATGGTGGTTTCAGCGTGATGGTTTGGGGAGTTGTTTGGATTGGTGGGAGATCCAGCTTAATGGAGTGCGTTGGCAACATAAATATTGGAGGAAGGACTCTTGCCACTTTATTCCTCGGGTTTCGTGGACAAGAACACAACATTGTTCCAGGAAGATGGAGCAGCGTGTCACG
>NW_013795069.1:0-584 GCF_000517525.1 Limulus polyphemus | reverse complement strand
AAAACTTGTGTGTTCTTATTGACAGTACACAGTATTGTTAAATCATATGTCTTTTTATTGACAGGACACATTATTGTTAAATCTTCTGTTTTCTTACTGACAGTACACATTATCGTTAAATCTTGTGTGTTCTTATTGACAGTACACAGTATCGTTAAATCTTGTGTCTTCTTATTGACAGTACACAGTACCGTTAAATCTTGTATCTTCTTATTGACAGTACACAGTATCGTTAAATCTTGTGTCTTCTTATTGACAGGATATCTTATTGTTAAATCTTGTGTTTTCTTACTGACAGTACACATTATCGTTGAATATTGTGTTTTCTTATTGACAGTACACATTATTGATAAATCTTGTGTTTTCTTACTGACAGTACACAGTATTGCTAAATCGTGTGTCTTCTTATTGATAGTACACAGTATCGTTAAATCTTGGGTCTTCTTATTGACAGTACATAGTATCGTTAAATCTTTGTCTTTTTATTGATAGTACACAGTATTGCTAAATCGTGTGTCTTCTTATTGATAGTACACAGTATTGTTAAATCTTGTGTCTTCTTATTGATAGTACACAGTATTGTT
>NW_013795068.1:0-629 GCF_000517525.1 Limulus polyphemus | reverse complement strand
GATTTATGGATCATATCTACCATACACATCTTTTCTTCATTTTATGACAGTTCTTATACTACCAAGAAGAGTAGAATACACATCCTTACATTAGATGTACAGTTTTCTGATTTATGGATCATATCTACCATACACATCTTTTCTTTATTTCGGATAACAGTTTTTATACTACCAAGAAGAGTAGAATACGCATCCTTACATTAGATGTACAGTTTTCTGATTTATGGATCATATCTACCATATACATCTTTTCTTCATTTCGGATGACAGTTCTTATACTACCAAAAAGAGTAGTGTACACATCTTTACATTAGATGTACAGTTTTCTGATCTATGGATCATATCTACCATACACATCTTTTCTTCATTACTTTCTGTAGCTCTTCTTGTCTTTCTAGACAGGTTTGGATTTGTTATTAGTGCACCACACTGTGGTGAGCCCATAATTCGAATCCCTTTGGGGTAGCGAGTGCGTTAATAAATTGACAGCGAGGCAAGATTAACATAAGAGTTGAGCGATATATATTTAACTGTTTTTTCTTTAGTCTATCATTTCAAAGTTAGGAATGACAAGCGAAGATAATCCTTTTTTGTAGCTCTGCGTGAATATCCGAAGCAAACTTTTCTTC
>NW_013795067.1:0-584 GCF_000517525.1 Limulus polyphemus | reverse complement strand
ACCTGAAAGAAATTTGCTGAACCATCGTTGACATATACAAACGATCAAACATTTCCATAAACTTCTTTGATATTCTTTGTGGCTACAGAGGCATTACTTCCCTTCTTGTGTTCAAACAGTATTACATGCCGAATGTGTGTGTCGTCGTGTGCCATCACTATAAGGGATTAGAGTATACTAAACTTTACACGTTATATAGGCTACACTAACGCGACGTTTAGGCGGTTCGTTTGACTATTATACGCGAGGTACGTTTTTTGGGGGTGGTTAATGAAAGAGTTCCAAAACGCGACATTAATTTCTTGACGACCTAATATATCTTTGTGGTTAACTACAAACAAACAAACAAAAAAGCGATCCGAGAATTTAATTTCCTACATTTATTTCCACGAGTTGGATAAATCTTCGATTTATTTATTACTTCTTTCTATTTATATATAAAATATTCAAATGTCATATTATTGTTTGTTTATTTTAAGTTTCGTGCAAAGCTACACGAGGACTATCTGCGCTAGCCGTCCCTAATTTAGCAGTGTAAGACTAGAGGGAACGCAGCTAGTCATCAGCACCCACCGCCAACTCTT
>NW_013795066.1:0-1297 GCF_000517525.1 Limulus polyphemus | reverse complement strand
CAGTACACAGTATTGTCAATAAGAAGACACAAGATTTTACGATAATGTGTACTGTCAATAAGAAGACACAAGATTTAACTTTCTTATTAAAAGTACACAATATCGTTAAATCTTGTGTCTTCTTATTGACTGTACACAGCATCGATAATGTGTACTGTCAATAAGAAGACACAAGATTTAACGATACTGTGTACTGTCAATAAGAAGACACAAGAAGACACAAGATATAACGATAATGTGTACTGTCAATAAGAAGACACAAGATTTAACGATACTGTGTACTGTCAATAAGAAGACACAAGATTTAACGATACTAAGACAAAAGATTTAACGATACTGTGTACTTTCAATAAGAGGACACACGATTTAACAATACTGTGTACTGTCAATGTCAATAAGAAGACACAAGATTTAACGATACTGTGTACTGTCAATAAGTAAATACTGTGTACTTAAATCTTGTGTCTTCTTATTGAGAGTACACAATATCATCAAATCTTGTGTCTTCTTATTGACAGAACACAGTATTACACAAGATTTAACGATACTGTGTACTCTCAATAAGAAGACACAAGATTTAACAATACTGTGTACTGTCAATAAGAAGACACAAGATTTAACTTTTTATTGATAGTACACAGTATTGTTAAATCGTGTGTCTTTTTATTGAGAGTGCACACTGTCAATAAGAAGACACAAGCTTTAACAATTCTACACAATATAGTTAATTCCTTGTGTCTTCTTATTGAAAATACACAGTATCGTTTAATCTTGTGTCTACTTATTGAACGTACACAGTATCGTTAAATCTTGTGTCTTCTTATTGACAGTACATAGTATCGTTAAATCTTGTGTCTTTTTATTGATTGTACAAAGCATTGTTAAATCGTGTGTCTTCTTATTGGCAGTACATAGTTTTGTTAAATCTTGTGTCTTCTTATTGAAAGTACACAGTATTGTTAAATCTTGTGTCTTCTTATTGAGAGTACAAAGTATTGTTAAAGCTTGTGTCTTCATATTGACAATACACAGTATAGTTAAATCTTGTGTCTTCTTATTGACAGGACACAGTATCGTAAAATCCTGTGTCTTCTTATTGACATTACACAGTATAGTTAAAACTTGTGTCTTCTTGTTGACAGTACACAGTATCGTTAATTCTTGTGTTTTCTTATTGACAGGACACATTATTGTTAAATCTTGTGGCTTCTTATTGACAGTACAGAGTATCGTTAAATATTGTGTCTTCTTATTGATAGTACACAGTATCGTTAAATCTTGTGTCTTCTTATTGACA
>NW_013795065.1:0-584 GCF_000517525.1 Limulus polyphemus | reverse complement strand
TTCCAGTGTTCTGATTTTGCACTGCAAGTTGACGAGTCAACCGACATTACCAACAAGGCGCAACTCATAGCGTTCATTCGTTTCATTAACAAAAATCAAATAACAAATCAGTTTCTTTTTTGCAAAGAATTAAGTCTGACTACAAAAGGTGAGGACGCTTTTAACATCCTGAATAACTACCTTGATAAATGGCAGTTATCGTGGAAATCGTGTGTAGGCATTTGCACAGATGGAGCTCCTTCTATGATAGGCTGCAACAAGGGTCTTGTATCTTTTATAAAGGAACAAAACGAGAATGTTATTGTAACTCATTGCTTCCTTCATAGAGAGGCCTTGATGTCAAAAACATTAGTAGAGGATTTAAGAGAGGTCTTAGATCAAGTTGTTCAAATGGTGAACTTTATTAAAACAAGACCAGTTAAATCACGCCTATTTGAACAGATTTGCACCAATATGGAGTCTCAACACAGACGGCTACTTTTACACACCGATGTGAGGTGGCTGTCAAGAGGCAAAGTACTTACCTGTGTACACGAGTTACGATAAGAACTTATCACATTTTTTGAAGCAATGAAACAATCTCA
>NW_013795064.1:0-584 GCF_000517525.1 Limulus polyphemus | reverse complement strand
CACTAGATTACATAAGTTGTCTCATTAAACTACATAACTTATCGAACTCACTAGATTACATAAGTTGTCTCACTAAACTACATAACTTGTCTAACTCACTAGATTACATAACTTGTTTCACTAGATTACATAACTCGTCTCACTAGATCACAAAACTCGTCTCACTAGATTACATAACTCATCTCACTAGACTACATAACTTGTCTCACTGGACTATATAAATTGTCTAACTCACTAGATTACATAACTCGTCTCACTAGACTACATAACTTGTCTCACTGGACTACATAACTCGTCTCATTAGATTACATAACTTGTCTCACTAGACTACATAACTTGTCTCACTAGACTACATAACTTGTCTCACTGGACTACATAACTTGTCTATCTTACTAGATTACATAACTTGTCTCACTAGACTATATAAATTGTCTAACTCACTAGATTACATAACTTGTCTAACTCACTAGATTACATAACTCGTCTCACTATACTACATAACTTGTCTCACTAGATTACATAACTTGTCTCACTGGATTACATAACTCGTCTCATTAGATTACATAACTTGTCTCACTAGACTA
>NW_013795063.1:0-783 GCF_000517525.1 Limulus polyphemus | reverse complement strand
GACCATTTTATCTAGACCCAGTTTCACACATCAGTACTTTCACTGTAACAACTTACCATTTTATCTAGACCCAGTTTCACACATCAGTACTTTCACTGTAACAACTGACCATTTTATCTAGACCCAGTTTCACACATCAGTACTTTCACTGTAACAACTGACCATTTTATCTAGAACTAGTTTCATAAATCAGTATTTTCACTGTAACAACTTACCATTTTATCTAGAACTAGTTTCACACATCAGTACTTTCACTGTAAACATTCATTACTTTATCTAGAACTAAAGTCACGCATTAGAACTATGCTTATGTAGCAGCTGAACATTCTTTCCAAAACTAGTTTCGCATATCATGACTACTTCTGTAACAACTGACCGTTTTAACCATATCTAGTTTCACACACATTAGACCCACTACTGAAGTAAGTGAAAATTTCATACACAATAAAACCATGTTTGCATCAAGTGACCATTATATTAAGTAATGTCACACATTAAGACTATTCCTGTAGCAACGAACCATTTTATCCAGAAATAATGGCACACATCAGGACTACCCAAGTAGCAAAGAACCATTTATCCAAAAATAATATCACACATCAGGACTACCCCAGTAGCAAAGAACTATTTATCCAGAAATAATGTCACACATCAGGACTACTCCTCTAGCAACGAACCATTTATCCAGAAATAATGTCATACATCAGGACTACTCCTCTAACAATGAACCATTTATCCAGAAATAATGTCACACATCAGGACTACTCCTCTAGCAACGATCCA
>NW_013795062.1:0-584 GCF_000517525.1 Limulus polyphemus | reverse complement strand
TATAGTAAAGAGTCTGACATATTTCCATCCTTACCTCTATGGAGCTATGTTTACCATCAGGACAGACCATGCTACATTACGCTGGTTAAGATCATTACGGAACCCAGAGGGACAACTAGCACATTGGATTGGAAAAATAGACTAGTATAATTATGATATTGAATAAAGAGAAGGAAAATCTCATGGAAATGACTGCAGAGATTGCTGCAAAAGAGAGGTTGAACTAACCAGGTGCCATCAAGGTGAAGTCAAAGTGACTGAAAGAGTTGATGATGGTGAAGTGAAACCAAGTATAGATATTAAATCAGAGCAGGAGAAAGACCAAGATTTGAAGCCAATAATTGATTTTTTAAAAGCAAATGTTTTGCACCCTGCTTGTGAGAAAGTGTCTAGCTTAAGCTCTGTGACAAAGAACTATTGGGCACAATGAAACCAGTTGAAGCTTGAAGATGGTATTCTTCTCTGGAGATGGGAAAGTGACGTCCTGGCAAACAGTTATACCAAGGAAGTTACGAGAAGTTGTGCTGCGTAATTTCCACGATACTTTAACAGGAGGACATCTCGGAGTTAAGAAAACATTGATT
>NW_013795061.1:0-696 GCF_000517525.1 Limulus polyphemus | reverse complement strand
TATTTCACTGGTGTGTTATTGTTGTATTTAAGTAGTACTTTTATTGATTCAACAATATTTAATATTTCACTGGTGTGTTATTGTTGTATTTAAGTAGTACTTTTATTGATTCGACAACATTTAATGCAATTAGCAGGGATTGTGCTAGCAATTGAACATTAGTAACTATACACACGTATTTATTATGTAAAAACATACCAGAAGAGGCTCCATTACTCACCTTTCGTTCTTACAATAATGTTTGAATGTTTTAAAAAATAAGAAGTTAGAGAAACGATTAACATATATGTTAATATGTTGCATCTTGAGGGCAATGCACGTTATTTTAAACACTAACCATCATGTTGAGGAAAATGGTTTTTAAAACAGAATTTAATCGTCGAATAATTAAAACGTATCACGTGTTGTAAGCAAGGAATAAAAACACTCCAAAACGATTGCTCTGATAACATTGAAGGAAATATAGTATATATATATATATTGGTTATTATTTCAGACGAGGAAAACTTTGTTTACAATTTTAAGCTAGACATGAAGGTTTTGGTAAACCAGTAAAATATTAGATTTCCAATTGTATCTAGTGTGTTCCCTTGTTACCAGTGTTTTCAAATAAATCTAGTGTGTCCCATGGTTGTTAGTGTTTTCAACTGTGTCTAGTGTGTTCCATTATTACCAGTATTTTCTACTCTATCTAGT
>NW_013795060.1:0-981 GCF_000517525.1 Limulus polyphemus | reverse complement strand
GTATCGTTAAATCTTGTGTCTTCTTATTGACAGTACACAGTATTGTTAAATCTTGTGTCTTCTTATTGACAGTACACAGTATCGTAAAATCTTGTGTCTTCTTATTGACAGTACACAGTATTGTTAAATCTTGTGTCTTCTTATTGACAGTACACAGTATCGTAAAATCTTGTGTCTTCTTATTGACAGGACACATTATTGTTAAATCTTGTGTTTTCTTACCGACAGTACACATTATCATCAAATATTGTCTCTTCTATTGACAGTACACAGTATCGTTAAATCTTGTGTCTTCTTATTGACAGTACACAGTATCGTTAAATCTTGTGTCTTCTTATTGACAGTACACAGTATCGTTAAATCTTGTGTCTTCTTATTGAAAGTACACAGTATCGTTAGATCTTGTGTCTTCTTATTGACAGTACACAGTGTCGTTAAATCTTGTGTCTTTTTATGGATAGTACACAGTATTGCTAAATCGTGTGTCTCCTTATTGATAGTGCACAGTATCGTTAAATCTTGTGTCTTCTTATTGACAGTACACAGTATCGTTAAATCTTCTGTCTTCTTATTGACAGGACACCTCTTCTGTCTTCTTATTGACAGGACACATTATTGTTAAATCTTGTGTTTTCTTACTGACAGTACACATTATCGTCGAATATTATCTTCGTATTGACAGTACACAGTATCGTTAAATCTTGTGTCTTCTTATTGACAGTACACAATATCGTTAAATCTTGTGTCTTCTTATTGACTAGTACACTAGTATCGTTAAATCTTAGTGTCTTCTTATTGACAGTACACTAGTATCTATCGTTAAATCTTGTGTCTTCTTATTGACAGTACACAGTATCGTTAAATATTGTGTCTTCTTATAGACAGTACACAGTATAGTTAAATCTTGTGTCTTCTTATTGACAGTGCACAGTATCGTTAAATCTTGTGTCTTCTTATTGACAGTACTTAGTATCGTTAAAT
>NW_013795059.1:0-584 GCF_000517525.1 Limulus polyphemus | reverse complement strand
TAGTAAACATAGTTTCACTAAGGGAAATCCTGCCCTACAATCTTTTGACATTCTTTGAAAAGGTTACTTCTTATGTAGATGAGGGTAAGGGTGTAGATTTGGTGTATCTGAATTTTCAGAAAGCATTTGACAAAGTGCTACATAAAAGGCTTTTAAAAACATTATCTCTATAGGTGTGTGGGATAAGTTAGCAAATTGGGTAAAAGAGTGGCTGGATGGAAGAAAGCAGAGGGTTGTTACAAATGGAGTTCAATCAAACTGGATTAATGTTACAAGTTGGGTACCTTAGGGCTCAGTCTTAGGTCCTTTGCTCTTTTTGATTTATGTCAATGACATAGATGAAGGAATAGTCAATAAACTTGCAGATCATATTAAGATTTTGGGTATTGCTACCTCTGAAGAGAATGCTGGCATTTTACATAAGGATTTAGATCATTTAGTAAGTTGGGCAAATAAATGGAAAATGTAATTTAATTGCAAGATAATGCATGTAGGTTATCATGATTTGAATTATAAGTATAAATTGGATGGGAATAACCTCAACAATGTTATGAAAGAAAAGGATTTTGGTGTAATAGTTAATG
>NW_013795058.1:0-782 GCF_000517525.1 Limulus polyphemus | reverse complement strand
GAATACAACTTTACGATACACTCAACTTCAACAGTCGCGCTATAACAAACTATAATTCACGTCAGCTCGACTTCAACAATACGTCTCTGACTGCAGTTCAATTACTCACTACCAACGCATTGTCCCGTCACGTTGTCCCCATCTTATATATACCAGACTACCCCCAATCTAGTAAATGCTAGGGCATTCACGAAGGAACAGGATATTTCTAGAAACGTGGCGTGACACTAGTCACGTGACCTCGCTGACGCAATATATATATACAAGACTATCCAAATCTAGTAGTCTCCCGACATTTCATGAAGGTTTGAGAAGGAAGTGGCGTGATACGAGTGTCACGTGACCTGCGTTGTCGTAACAATATGATTATGTAGAGTTTAAACCGTTTCTTTTCAATACTAAGAATAATGTAAATATGTAGAGACAATGTATTATAATTGACTTGTTGAACTTTTATTTTAATAAACATTTTTTGCCATATTGATCACCCTTATATTGAGAGACTGATAATTGCATTGCTGACTCGTAGCTGGAGTATTAGACTGGTAATATCAATATTGGACTGGTAGGTCTATCACTAGACTGGTAATATAAATATTAGACTGGTAGGTCTATCACTAGATTGGTAATATAAATATTAGACTGGTAGGTCTATCACTAGATTGGTAATATAAATATTAGACTGGTAGGTCTATCACTAGATTGGTAATATAAATATTAGACTGGTAGGTCTATTACTAGATTGGTAATATAAATATTAGACTGGTAGGTCTATCACTAGA
>NW_013795057.1:0-577 GCF_000517525.1 Limulus polyphemus | reverse complement strand
TGTTTTTTAGCACTGTAGAACATTGTTGTGTTTATTATCACTGGAGAACATTGTTGTGTGTTTGTTATCACTGTAGAACATTGTTGTGTGTTTGTTATCACTGTAGAATATTGTTGTGTGTTTGTTATCACTGGAGGACATTATTGGGTTTTTGTTAGCACTGTAGAACATTGTTGTGTGTTTGTTATCACTGTAGAACATTGTTGTGTGTTTGTTATCACTGTAGAATATTGTTGTATGTTTTTAGCACTGTAGAACATTGTTGTGTTTATTATCACTGGAGAACATTGTTGTGTGTTTGTTATCACTGTAGAACATTGTTGTGTGTTTGTTATCACTGGAGAACATTGTTGTGTGTTTGTTATCACTGGAGGACATTGTTGTGTGTTTGTTATCACTGTAGAACATTGTTGTGTGTTTGTTATCACTGTAGAATATTGTTGTATGTTTTTAGTCACTGTAGAACATTGTTGTGTTTATTATCATTGGAGAACATTGTTATGTATTTGTTATCTCTGTAGAATATTGTTGTGTGTTTGTTATCACTGTAGAACATTGTTGTGTTTATTATCACTGG
>NW_013795056.1:0-584 GCF_000517525.1 Limulus polyphemus | reverse complement strand
TCCGAATTCCATTGAATAGGGCTCGGCATGGCCAGGTACTTAGGGCGCTCGACTCGCAATCGTTCTTTCAGCTGTGGGGGCGTTATAAGTGACGGTCAATCCCACTATTCGTTGGTAAAAGAATATCCCAAGAGTTGGCGGTGGGTGGTAATGACTAGCTGCCTTCTCTCTAGTCTTACACTGCTAAATTAGGGAGGGCTAGCGCAGATAGCCCTCGTGTAGCTTTGCGCGAAATTAAAAAAGACAAACAAACAAACAATCCATTGAAGCGGGAGACTATATGTATAGTCTCGCCCAGATAAGTTTTTGTTCATCTGTTTATTATTTTAAAAAGTCGGAAAAATTACTTTTATTTTTAGAATTATCGAATAAGTTTTTAGACTAATTCGTCAGTATAATGTGTTCCCCAGTGGCTTTGCAATAAGTTTGAAGGTTTACTGTTTGTTTGTAATTAAGCACAAAGCTACACAATGGGCTATCTGTGCTCTGCCCACCACTGGTATCGAAACCCGGATTCTAGCGTTGTAAGTCCGCAGACATACCGCTGGGACACTGGGGGGCTTGAAGGTTTATAACACTACATT
>NW_013795055.1:0-941 GCF_000517525.1 Limulus polyphemus | reverse complement strand
ATACAGCTGCATAACGATTTTTCGCACATCAAAAAGATAATTTTCCAAAGTGATAATGTAATAGCGTATCAAATGCACGATCTTATTGTTGGAATATTACAACTGAACGAAACGAATCCAATAAACTTTGTGCAGTATATCCTTACAGATACACAGGTTGGTAAGAGTTTGATTGATGCTCATTTTGCTTATGCAAATGGCCCATGTCTTTAGATATGTGAACATGGGAAATAGTTTTACATCTTCAACACAGTTATTTACAGTGTTGGGTGCAATGGGAGGTTTAGGAAATAATGTCCCAATGTTGTATAAACTCAAATGTTTACAGCAAGCAGTTTTCGATAAACCTAAAGAAAAAAATCAAGTTCATCAAGAACTGTTTTACTAGGCATAACGATATAATTTTTGATGAAGAGGGAAAGGCTGATGTCAAACAATACTCCAGCTTCCCATCAGTTGCAGTGGTTCAATTGCAGCCAGATGTTGTGGAAACTCAAAACGATGCAGAAAACGGATTTGAAATGGAAGTTCAACATGAAGGTGAAATCGAACGAAAGGATGAGCATCAACATCAAATCGAACCTGAAGTTCAGAATACTGATGCTAACAGTCTAACAGTCGCTAATGGGCAATGCATCCATAAGCCAAGCTTGTTCTTGATATGCAAGGAATATGCGGAGAAAAGGAGGACAAAGACCTTGAATTTACTGATGTCAGTGATACGGATGATACCGATAATGAGATTTATGATGATGATGTTACTGATGATGAGATAAGTGAAGCAAGTGATGAATAGATTATGTCACCACCCCAGGAAATTATTACCTGTTGTACAAAGGTTACAATAGTTCCATCAGCTGAAATACGGTGCTCACGTCTCAGATGGAAAAAAAAAAGAGGGAATGATGAATCAACTTTAAATCTTGCAGTGATCAGTGACG
>NW_013795054.1:0-614 GCF_000517525.1 Limulus polyphemus | reverse complement strand
ACCGAATTTATAAATATCATATTCATCTTTAGCGTTCCTTGGTACAACAACTCCACGAACACCTACGTGTAGCTCTAGTTACTGAATTTATAACCAACATACTCATCTTTAGCCTTACTAGGTACAAATACTCCATGCACAACTAGTTAGCGCATGTGTAACCACCATACTTACCTTTAGCCCGTCTCGGTACAACAACTCCACGAACTCCTACGTGTAACTCTAGTTACCGAATTTATATATATCATATTCGTCTTTAGCGTTCTTTGGTACAACAACTCCACGAACACCTACGTGTAGCTGTAGTTACAGAATTTATAACAACCATACTCATCTTTAGGGTTATTGGTACAACAACTCCACAAACACCTTGGTGTAGTTCTAGTTACTGAATTTATAACCATCATACTCATCGTTAGCCTTACTTGGTACAACTACTCCATGAACACCTAGGTGTAACTCTAGTTATAGAATTTATAACCACCATACTCATCTTTAGCCTTACTTGGTACAACTACTCACTGAACACCTAGGTGTAACCCTAGTTACAGAATATATAACCACCATACTTTTCTTTACTCTTACTTGGTACAACTACTCCACGAACACTTAGA
>NW_013795053.1:0-584 GCF_000517525.1 Limulus polyphemus | reverse complement strand
AATAGCTTAAATCTCATAACATTATACATTTATAAATATTTATTATTTTTATTATACTGACCTTTCAGCCATGCCTGGCTAACAGTACAGAAGTTACAATGACGAGGCTCATGTGCACTCGTGTTACTGTATCAAATAACATAAATCTGACCTTTGGTCTGTGCAAAGTAACTTGTGTTGGCTGTGCTTTGGTAGACTAGTATTTTGTAAAATAGTTACATTTCAATTATTGTACATTATATATGTATATAGATTATTGCTATTTTGAAATAAGTTCTTAAACATATTTTTCTTAAAACATAGATCAGTAACTAAAGAAGTAAAGCAAACAGTTGTATCTTCTAGTTACAACCTTTGTACTCGGTTGCTGCTTTACGTAGGTTGTTAAGCCTTTAAAAATTTTGCATGTGGAGTATATGAAACAAAATATTTTTTTAGGTTTTTTATATGTATTTTAGTCTAAAAAATATGAACTATTGGTTCAAAAGAAAGAAATGGTCCATTAAAATGGTTGAGAAAGCCACTAGGGGAATGTTCTGTGCTTCTGATTGAATATTCATGTCATATATAGAAGTAAATGTATA
>NW_013795052.1:0-585 GCF_000517525.1 Limulus polyphemus | reverse complement strand
CCAACGTAGAATTCTTGATTATGAGTAACGGTAAAAATATTGTCTTGTTAATTTAAAACTTCTATACTAACGTAGTATTTTTACCGTTACTCATCATCAGGAAGTCTATCTTATTCATTTAAAACTTCAGTACTAAAGCAGACTTCTTGAAGATGAGTAATGGTAAAAATAATTGTTTTATGGATTTAAAACCTCAACACTAACACAGTTTTCTTTTTTTAATGAGTAATGGTAAAAATATTATCTTATGGAATTAAAACTTCTATACCAACACAGACTTCTTGATGATGAGTAATGGTAAAATATTGTCTTATGGATATAAAACTTCTATACTAACGCAATTTTTTTGATGATGATTAATGGTAAAAATATTGTTTATGGATTTAAAAGTTCTATACTAACGCAGACTTCTTGATGATGAGTAATGGTAAAAATATTATTTATGTATTTAAAACTTCTATACTAACGCAGACTTCTTGATTATGAGTAATGGTAAAAATATTGTTTATAGATTTAAAACTTCTTTACTAACGTAGACTTATTGATGATGAGTAATGGTAAAAATATTGTCTTATGGATTTTAAA
>NW_013795051.1:0-754 GCF_000517525.1 Limulus polyphemus | reverse complement strand
ATATAAAATACAGTTATAAGTACAACAGCATGTCTTTGTAAAATACATCATAAAGTCACAAAGAACCAGTGTATTCACTTGTTATATAAAATACTGTTATAATTACAACAACATGCCAAATTTCAATACATCATAAGGTCATAAAGACCCTGTGTATTCACTTGTTATAACAAAATACAGTTATAAATACAACAGCATGTTATTGTACAATACATCATAAGGTCACAAAGACCCAGTGTATTCACTTGTTATATAAAATACTGTTATAATTACAATAGCATGCCAAACTTCAATACATCACAAGGTCATAAAGACCCCGTGTATTCACTTGTTATACAAAATACAGTTATAAATACAACAGCATGTTATTGTACAATACATCATAAGGTAAGAAAGGCACCGTGTATTCACTTGTTACATAAAATACTGTTATAATTACATCAGCATGTCATTGTAAAATACATCATATGGTCATAAAGACCCCGTGTATTCACTTGTTACATAAAATACTGTTATAATTACATCAGCATGTCATTGTAAAATACATCATATGGTCATAAAGACCCCGTGTATTCATTTGTTACATAAAATACTGTTCTAATTACAACAGTATGTCATTGTACAATACATCTAAAGGTCACAAAGACCCCGAGTATCCAATTTTTATATAAAATACTGTTATTTTACAAGAGCATGTCATTGTAAAGTACATCTTAAGGTCATAAAGATCCCGTGTATTCTCTTGTTATTTAAC
>NW_013795050.1:0-668 GCF_000517525.1 Limulus polyphemus | reverse complement strand
ACACAGCGAACGAGCTTTTAGCGCCGTTGCCCAGTATTTCGCCAATTTCGGTAAAAGCCTTGATCTTTCGTGTGTGATAATGTTGCTTAGCTTATGTCAGACCTGGAGAAGGAGACACTTGTCCTAATGGCCATATGTTGAGGGAGAATATCTGCTGTAAGTTTTAAATGTTTACTTTAAGCTTCATCATATCAGACCATTGTTTTTGACTTGTAAGGAAGAACATATAACAAGTTTAATCTCTATCTTGGAAAGTTATAAGTGCATGCATCACGTAAACACAAATATTGAATTTTATAAAACTCTGTATTTGAGTACCCATTACAGAAATAAACTAAATGAATGCAAACCCTATTGTACTTAATGATCAGACATCGCAAAAATACGATAAATTTGGTTTGTTCTGAATTTCGCGCAAAGCTACTTGAAGTTTATCTGCGCTAGTCGTCTCTAATTTAGCAGTAATAGACAAAAGGGAAAGCAGCTAGTCAACACGCCAATCGTCAATTCTTGGGCAACTCTTTCACCAATGAATAGTGGGATTTACTGTCAAAAATAGCGCCTCAGCGACTGAAAGGGCAAATGTGTTCGGTGACGAGGATTCGAATTCGTGACCAGCAAATAACGAGTCGAGCGCCCTAATCACCAGGTAATGTTAGGCTCACACT
>NW_013795049.1:0-684 GCF_000517525.1 Limulus polyphemus | reverse complement strand
ATAAGCATCCACTGCCATCTTTCGGGCTACTCCTGTCATAAACGAATAATGGGATTTGACCGTCATCCGTATTGTGTACCCACGGTCTCAAAGTGCAGAACACTATAAAATAATGAATATAAACATTTTGTTGTTGTTTTTTTAAATGATCCAGGTTCCCAGGTTTTTGTTTGTTTGTTTGTTTTTTCACAGCGGATGTCTGGTTAGATATTTTTTACCCGTGCAAACCTTAAGTGTGTGTGTGTGTGTGTTTATTATATCTGTTTGTAATATTAAAAACAAAACAAAAACAGAACAGGTTCTTTAAGAGCTAATTTGTGTGTATAATAAACTGTATAATATATTAAATTGATTTTTGTTGAAGAACACTGATAACTGTGTCTAAAAAATAATGAACTGGCAATAATAATCCACCTTACCGTCACAGTGTTTACATTTCGCGCAAAACTACTCGAGGGCTATTTACGTTACCTGTACTTAATTTTGAAGTGATAAATAAGAGGAAAGGCAACTAGATAACACCATCCACTGCAGACTCTTGGGCTACTCTTTTAGCAGCGAACAGATTGACCGTTCCATAGAAACGTCTCCACGACTGAAAGAGTGAGGAACTTCGGTCACGGGAACCGAACCTACTATCCGCAGATTGCTAGTCGAGTGCCCTTACTATCAGGCCATATTAAG
>NW_013795048.1:0-1106 GCF_000517525.1 Limulus polyphemus | reverse complement strand
CTGAATACTTCTACAATATAAAGTAAGGAACAAAGCTTTAATCTGAATACTTCTACAATATAAAGTAAGGAACAAACTTTTATCTGAATACTTCTACAATATAAAGTAAGGAACAAAGCTTTAATCTGAATACTTCCACAATATAAAGTAAGGAACAAAGCTTTAATCTGAATACATCCACAATATAAAGTAAGAAACAAAGCTTTTATCTGAATACTTCCACAATATAAAGTAAGGAACAAAGCTTTTGAAACAAGGCTTGAATAATGTGAAGTTAAAGACAAAGCTAGTAAGACACAATGTGAAATTTAGGGCACAAACCTAGTACGACACAATGTCAAAGTTAAGCACGAAGCTAGTGAGACATAAGGTGAAAGTTATTATCACCAAGTACATTACACGAAAGTACTACTGCATTACAAATAGTTTTGTCATCATCCAGTACATTACATGAATGTGCCACTCCCTGTCAGTAACAATACTAGATAATTAATGTTTCTACCAGTAATAATACTGGATAATTAATGTTTCTAACAGTAATAATACTGGATAATTAATGTTTCTACCAGTAATAATACTGGATAATTAATGTTTCTACCAGTAATAATACTAGATAATTAATGTTTCTACCAGTAATAATACTAGATAAATAATGTTTCTACCAGTAATAATACCAGATAGTTAATGTTTCTACCAGTAATAATACTAGATAATTAATGTTTCTACCAGTAATAATACTAGGTAATTAATGTTTCTACCAGTAATAATACTAGATAATTAATGTTTCTACTAGTAATAATACTAGGTAATTAATGTTCATACCAGTAATAATCTGGATAATTAATGTTTCTACCAGTAATAATACTGGATAATTAATGTTTCTACCAGTAATAATATTAGATAATTAATGTTTCTACCAGTAATAATACTGGATAATAATGTTTCTACCAGTAATAATACTTATAATGTTTCTACCAGTAATAATACTAGATAATTAATGTTTCTACCAGTAATAATACTAGATAATTAATGTTTCTACCAGTAATAATATTAGATAATTAATGTTTCTACCAGTAATAATACTAGATAATTAATGTTTCTACCAG
>NW_013795047.1:0-984 GCF_000517525.1 Limulus polyphemus | reverse complement strand
GGCTAGAAATCAACGAGAATTTTATACAAAATGGCTAACTACATAAAAAGAAGAATGGTCGAAAGTTGCTTCATCAAAAGCTTGCCTAATTTCAACTCTTTAAACCTAACAACTTCCTGACCTCCTGTGTCCTGAAGGGAATTCCAATATCAGGGGTCACGTAGGCATTTGTTGACCAGTTTTTTCCTGCCAGAAGACAACGTGAGACTGAATGTGTCGAAACTAGACAACAAAATCCCACTATTCAGTCAGATAAAAGGAGTCAAAGGATTTGCTGGGAGAGGTGTACTGTTGACTAGCTGCTCTATTCTACTCTATAAGTTTAAAATTAGGGATAACTATGCGCTGATAGCCTTTACACAAAATTATGGACATACTGACTGTCATTAAACTTCCGGGGTTATGTTTTCACATAAGCAATGACATCACATTACCATCAATACGAGACACTAAAGAGGATTCAACGGCTCTCTGAATAGAATTCAGTTATGTAGAACAACGACAACACTTTGTAATGAAGAAGGACAAAGAAAAGTATCCACATATCTATAAAGTTGGTATTGCTATAATTAATAAAAACAAGAAACAGAAAAGTAGTGTGTGTGAACGAGAGAGCTACTATTAAATGTTGGGTAGGACAAAGTGACGTCATATGTGGGGAGGGAGAGCTACTATTATGTGTTAGGTAGGACAAAGTGAGTTGATATGTGGGGAGGGGGAGCTATTATTATGTGTTAGGTAGGACAAAGTGACTTCATATGTGGGGAGGGGGAGCTATTATTATGTGTTAGGTAGGACAAAGTGACTTCATATGTGGGGAGAGGGGGCTACTATTATGTGTTAGGTAGGACAAAGTGACGTCATATGTGGGGAGAGGGGGCTACTATTATGTGTTAGGTAGGACAAAGTGACGTCATATGTGGGGAGAGGGGGCTACTATTATGTGTTAGGTAGGACAAAGTGACGTCATATGTGGGGAGAGGG
>NW_013795046.1:0-724 GCF_000517525.1 Limulus polyphemus | reverse complement strand
CTTTTATAGTGTATAAGCCGGCAAATAAACTGACGGCAAGAATAGAATTGCAGACAGAGAGATATAGAGACAGATAATCGACTCAAGCGCGGTAGTGACCGTAAGTAAAGTGCGTGAATCTTTGTGAATTCTAGCGTGTGTTTAAGTCAAAGTGACTGTGGAAATTAAGTGTACTGCAAAGTTGAATTGAGAAAGAATAAACTAGTTTTATTTAAGAAAGGACTTGTATCGTTAAAGTTCTTCGGAAGTAATTTTTACGGAAAATTAACAAACGAACACAGAGACGTAACAATATCTAAGCCATTTTTATACATTATTTCATGACACATTAAGATATGTAAGCCATTGTTAATCGTATTTCATGACAAATTAAGATACCTAAGCAATACCAGCTGGGAAGAGTTGAAATTCGAGTATCAAATGTCAAAAATACCTATGTGAACATAATTAAACGAAATGACCTAATAGTGATAATAAGGTATAACAGGTGAATTTGGGCGTTAATATATGCTTCATATATATTACTTAGTTTAACTATTCTTACATTAAATGCGCTGGCGTTGTACCATTGGACAACCGGACACTACAATTTGTTTAAATGTCTTTTTAACCTTTTAGGCCGCCCGTTGCTGTAAGACAATCACATAATACGGTTTAAATTTCCAGCTATAAATGCGAATCGAGCTCACAAAATCAACAAACAAAGCATAATCTGCACAGATGG
>NW_013795045.1:0-583 GCF_000517525.1 Limulus polyphemus | reverse complement strand
AATGTCAATCAGAAGACACAAGATTTAACGATACTGTGTACTGTCAATAAGAAGACACAAGTTTTAACGTATTACTGTGTACTGTCAATAATAAGACACAATATTCAACGATAATGTGTACTGTCAGTAAGAAACACAAGATTTAACAATAATGTGTCCTGTCAATAAGAAGACACAATATTTAACGATACTGTGTACTGTCAATAAGAAGGCACAAGATTTAACAATACTGTGTACTGTAAATAAGAAGACACAAGATTTAACGATACTGTGTACTGTCAATAAGAAGACACAATATTCAACGATAATGTGTACTGTCAGTAAGAAAACACAAGATTTAACAATAAAATGTCCTGTCAATAAGAAGACCCAAGATTTTACGATACTGTGTACTGTCAATAAGAAGACACAAGATTTAACGATACTGTGTACTGTCAATAATAAGACACAATATTCAAAGATAATGTGTACTGTCAGTAAGAAAACACAAGATTTAACAATAATGTGTCCTGTCAATAAGAAGACACAAGATTTAACGATACTGTGTACTGTCAATAAGAAGACAAGATTTAACGATACTGTG
>NW_013795044.1:0-585 GCF_000517525.1 Limulus polyphemus | reverse complement strand
GTTCTCAGACAAATCAAGATTCGCTCAATTTTCGGGCAGTGGAAGGATATGGGTCTGGAGAATGCCTCACAGAGAGTTTTGGCTCAACAGATTGCAGCCAACTGTGAAGCATGGTGGTTTCAGTGTGATGGTTTGGGGAGCTGTTTGGGTTGGTGGGAGATCGAGCTTAGTGGAATGCGTTGGCAACGTAAATTTTGCGAAATACGTCGAAATATTGGAGGAAGGACTCTTGCCACTTTATTCCTCGGGTTTTGTGGACAAGAACACAACGTTGTTACAGGAAGATGGAGCACCGTGTCACACTGCTAGAAACACCCAAAAGTGGCAGTAAGAAAATGGTATCCAGAAATTGCCCTGGCCGAGCCAATCTCCTGACATGAACCCCATCGGAAACCTCTGGACCATACTCGACCGGCAAGTCAAGAGACAACCAAAAAACCAACTTCGAAGAGCGATCTACTCCAAGTTTTGAAGCAAGAGTAAGCGAAAATCCCACAATCTAAAATTGACGAGATGATTCTCACGATGCCCCAAAGGATCAATGAACTCCACGAAGCGAATAATCAAATTATAAATATATCAATT
>NW_013795043.1:0-583 GCF_000517525.1 Limulus polyphemus | reverse complement strand
TTAACAGATAACGTTTGGGTGTGGGTAATACACTACTGTTTTCAAGTTAACAGATAACGTTCGGGTGTGGGTGATACATTATTGTTTTCAAGTCAACAGATACCGATCGGGTATGGGTAATACACTACTGTTTTCAAGTTAACAGATAACTTTCCGGTGTGGGTGATACATTATTGTTTTCAAGTCAACAAATACCGATCGGGTATAGGTAATACCCTACTATTTTCAAGTCAACAGATAACGTTCGGGTATGGGTGATACATTATTGTTTTCAAGTCAACAGATAACGTTCGGGTATGGGTAATACACTACTGTTTTCAAGTTAACAGATAACGTTCGGGTATGGGTAATACACTACTGTTTTCAAGTCAACAGATAACGTTCGGTGTGGGTAATGCACTACTGTTTTCAAGTCAACAGATACCGTTAGGGTATAGGTAATACCCTACTGTTTTCAAGTCAACAGATAACGTTCGGGTATAGGTAATACCTTACTGTTTTCAAGTCAACAGATAACGTTCGGGTATAGGTAATACCCTACTGTTTTCAAGTCAACAGATAACGTTCGGGTGTGGGTAATACA
>NW_013795042.1:0-599 GCF_000517525.1 Limulus polyphemus | reverse complement strand
TTTGGTAACAACAACAAGAACACCTAGGTGTAACTCTAGTTACCGAATTTGTAACCAACATACTCGTCTTTAGCATTATTTGGTACAACCACTCCACGAACACCTAGGTGTAACTCTACTTACCTAATTTATAACCACCAAACTCATCTTTAGCCTTACTTGGTACAACTACTCCATAAACACCTAGGTATAACTGTAGTTACCGAATTTATAATCACCATATTCATCTTTAGCTTTATTTGGTACAACTACTCCACGAATACATAGATGTAACTCTAGTTACCGAATTTATAACCACCATACTCATCTTTAGCCTTACTTGGTACAACTACTCTATGAACACCTAGGTGTAACTCTAGTTACGGAATTTATAATCACCATACTCATTTTTAGCCTTACTTGGTACAACTACTCCGGGAACACTTAGGTTTAACTCTAGTTACCAAATTTATAACCCACCCATACCCATCTTTAGCGTTATTTGATTCAGCAACTCCACGAACATCTAGGTGTAACTCTAATTACGGAATTTGTAACCACCATACACATCTTTAGCGTTATTTGGTACAACAACTCCACGAATACCTAGGTGTAACTAT
>NW_013795041.1:0-583 GCF_000517525.1 Limulus polyphemus | reverse complement strand
TATATATATATATATATATATATATATATGGAGTATTGAACAAAGAGGTCACATGACCAGATACTGTTGCAAAACTTAGAAGAGGTATCTTGGCATCCCAGGGTGTTGGTTTAGAGTAGGGTTGTTTGTTCAGTTAAGATGGATTCTTTGATTTTTCGTTTGTTTATGTTTGGTTCTTTGTTTAAAATGTTTAGTTGCAATGGTGAAAAACATGGGATGATTTTTATTGTGTTCTGTGAATCCGGTTTCCAATTTTCTTCCTGTTTCTCCGATGTAGAATTCTGGGCAGTTATTGCATGTTATTTTGTAAATGACATTAGTATTTTGTGATTCTAAATAATTTTTGTTTAGTACCGATTTTTAATTTAGGGCCGGGTTTTTGTGAGAATTTGACATTGACAGGAAGATTGTGTTTAATGGCTAGTTTTGCCCAAGTGTGTATAATTCTTGAGCTGGTTTCAGGAACAAAAGGTAAACTGCAGTGAAATGTTCTGTTGTTGGGTTTGTTAGTATCAATTTTGTCCGTGAGTTGAGTTTTGTTGTGGGGAATGTTGGAGAGTTTTTCAACAATAGCTGGTGGAAA
>NW_013795040.1:0-582 GCF_000517525.1 Limulus polyphemus | reverse complement strand
ATATCAATAAATAATAATCATTACCTATATTTCCAGAATATAACTTTATTAGCTCAATATTCCGCTATTACAACTTCGTCAGGAGATATCAATAAATATAATCACGACCTATATTCCCGGAATATAACTTTATTAGCTCAATATTCCGATGATACAGCTTCGTCAGGAGATATCATTAAATATAATCACGACCTATATCTACGGAATATATCTTTAGTAGCTCAATATTCCGCTCTTACAACTTCGTCAGGAGATATCAATAAACATAAACATGGCCTATATCTCCGGAATATAACTTTATTAGCTCAATTTTCCGCTGTTATAGCTTCGTCAGGAGATATAAATAAATATAATCACGACTTATATATCCGGAATATAACTTTATTAGCTCAATTTTCCGCTATTACAACTTCGTCAGGAGATATCAATAAATATAATCACGACCTATATCTCCAGAATATAACTTTATAGCTCAATATTCCGCTATTACAACTTCGTAAGGAGATATCAATAAACATAATCACGACTTATATCTCCAGAAGATAACTTTATTAGCTCAATATTCAGTTATTACAACTTCGT
>NW_013795039.1:0-584 GCF_000517525.1 Limulus polyphemus | reverse complement strand
CCCACAAGAAACACGCCGCTAGTATATAAACGGTTAACAGGCCGCGTGACGTGTCATTTGTGGATAGTGTTTGTTTGTGCGTGTACTTTGAAATTTTTTTCTTTTCAATATTATTTATTCGTCGCTATGGCAACAGGAGGTTGTATAAATGACCCAAACATATTCTGTTATATTTGTGGTAAATGTGTTGTAAAGAAACAAAGGCAAAACATTACAGAATTCGTCGAAAAACCGTATTACGCGTATTTTCAAATAAAACTTGGGGGCCAAAACAAATCATGGATTCCATACAAAGTTTGCACCGTTTGTACCGAAGAGTTGAGACAATGGACTAAAGGTAAAAAACAAAGTCTTTGCCTTTTGGAATTCCAATGGTCTGGCGTGAGCCTAGAAAACATGAAGATGACTGTGCCCCCCAGTGGCCCAGCGGTATATCTGCGGACTTACAACGCTAGAAACCGGGTTTCGATACCCGTGGTGGGCAGAGCACAGATAGCCCTTGTGTAGCTTTGTGCATAATTAAAAACAAACAAACAAGATGACTGCTATTTTTGTTCATGTAACGTGCAAGGCTACAACATAGA
>NW_013795038.1:0-584 GCF_000517525.1 Limulus polyphemus | reverse complement strand
CAACTCTCGACTTAAAGTCGGGTTTCCATCAAGTGAAAATGGCTGAAGCAGATAAACCTAAGACTGCATTTGTTTATGGTCAAGGTCTCTGGCAATATCGTGTGATACCATTCAGGCTTAGCAATGCTACAGCAACATGTGAGAGGCTGATGGAAAGGGTATTGGCAGGCCTACAATGGAGGATAGCCCTGGTGTACCTGTATGGTGTCATTGTATTTGCAACAACTTTTGATGAGGAAATGTCCCAGCTAGAGGAAGAATTCAAACGTTTGAAAGCAACAAACCTTAAATGCCATCCCAAGAAATGCCATTTGTTCCAGAAAGAGGTGCTTTACTTAAGTCACATTGTAAATGAGCACGGTGTGCAAACTGATCCTGACAATGTGAAAGCAGTGCGTGATTGGCCAACACCAGACAATGTGGGAGAGCTAAGAAGTTTCTTGGGTCTCTGTACCTATTACCGGAAGTTTGTGAAAGACTTTGCAACTATAGCTGCTCCACTACATGATTTGACTAAAAAAGACCAGAAGTATGAATGTACAGTTTCTTGCCAGCATGCTTTCAAGACATTAAAAGAAAATTGG
>NW_013795037.1:0-584 GCF_000517525.1 Limulus polyphemus | reverse complement strand
AAAACTATTAAGAGGTGAGTTCTTTCGGCTGTAAATTGTGGGTTATTGAGATCGGAGTGCTTTTTGATTTTGGTTCTGACTAAATAAGAGGTGAGTTCTTTCGGCTGTAAATTGTGGGTTTTTGAGATCGGAGTGCTTTTTGATTTTGGTTCTGACTAAATACCGGAAACCATGACACCCCTTTTGTAATCTAACCAGTCCTCCGAATTCGGTCTTATTGACTAGCAGACTAGGTGTTAAGAAACAGAATAAAGACGTCATGTATTTGACCTTTTTCAAGATTAGTTAGATACTTTTTTTAGAAAATGTTACTGTTGCTTTATTATTGCGAAGATACATAATGGGCTATCTGTACTCTGTACACCGTCTAGAATCGAACACCGTTGTAAGTTCGTAAACTTACCGTTGACTCACCGGTGGATTTTAGAAGATGCAGAGCGATGTTATAGCCAGACGTATTTCAGACTAAGCGATCATATATAAGTTTAGTTTTGAATAAAACCTTACAAATTAGTTTTAAAAACTTTAATCGATGTATAGTTAACAGAGACAATACATTATTAATACATCCTTAAAGGGATGCT
>NW_013795036.1:0-584 GCF_000517525.1 Limulus polyphemus | reverse complement strand
TACACAGTATCGTTAAATCTTGTGTCTTCTTATTGACAGTACACAGTTTTGTTAAATATTGTTTCTTCTTATTGAAAGTACAAAGTATCGTTAAATCTTGTGTCTTTTTATTGTTAGTACACAGTATAAGCTAAATCGTGTGTCTTCTTATTGACAGTACACAGTTTTGTTAAATATTGTGTCTTTTTATTTATAGTACACAGTATTGTTAAATATTGTGTCTTCTTATTGACAGTACACAGTATAGTTAAATCTTGTGTCTTCTTATTTACAGTACACAGTATCGTTAAATCTTGTGTCTTCTTATTGACGTTACACAGTATCGTTAAATCTTGTGTCTTCTTATTGACAGGACATCTTAATGTTAAATCTTATGTCTTCTTATTGACAGTACACAGTATTGTTAAATCTTGTGTCTTTTTATTGACAGTACACAGTATTGTTAAATCTTGTGTCTTCTTATTGACAGTACACAGTATCGTTAAATCTTGTGTCTTCTTATTGACAGTACAAAGTATAGTTAAATCTTGTGTCTTCTTATTGACAGTACACAGTATTGTTAAATCTTGTGTGTTCTTATTGAT
>NW_013795035.1:0-585 GCF_000517525.1 Limulus polyphemus | reverse complement strand
TTAAATAATGCACCAAAGAACATAGACTATTAACATGTGAAAAGTAAACAATATCCCCTAACTCAAACATTTTCTGGCTTTCTAATTATGTGACAAACCATTACAAATTCATCCAAGCTAGTCGTTAGTTTTCCCACAGGAATGGATTTTGTACTTTAAGTAAAATTGACGATTATCTGTTCAGAACACAACATTATATAGTATGTCAATCGATAGATGAAAACCTTGACTTTCTATTGGTTATAGGTAATATATATATAATTCAACGTAAGAGAGAACTATTAATAAATCCTGAAAGAGAGGATGTGACAGGTGGGTGTGGCAGGAGGGATCTGATTTCTTACGTGATAGCTCTGTAACAAAAAAATTGAAGGCTATAAAAATTATGGTTTGTCTGAACAATGACGATTTTATAGTGAGTAATTTATGTTTAATTTCACACATTTTGGAAGGGTGGTTGATAAAATAGAGAGGAGTAGATACCTAGAGAAAATGTGTCACATTTGTCACACTAGGGGAATTCAGGGTTTTAAAAAATACTTCCTTATAGAATTAAGAACTTGAAATGTATATACTATTAAAATA
>NW_013795034.1:0-584 GCF_000517525.1 Limulus polyphemus | reverse complement strand
TATTAATTAGTAATGAATACATGATCTGACAGAGGATATAGTTAGCTGGTATATTCAACAGTAGAGAATACATGGTCAGACAGAGGATATAATTAGCTGGTATATTAAACAGTAGTGAATACATGGTCAGACAGAGGATATAATTAGCTGGCATATTAATTAGTAATGAATACATGATCTGACAGAGGATATAGTTAGCTGGTATATTCAACAGTAGTGAATACATGGTCAGACAGGTTAGAGGTAGTTGATATGTTAATCAGTAGTGAATACATGGTCAGACAGGTTAGAGGTAGTTGATATATTAATAAGTAGTGAATACATGGTCAAACAGAGGATATAGTTAGCTGGTATATTAAACAGTAGTGAATACATGGTCAGACAGAGGATATGATTAGCTGGTATATTAAACAGTAGTGAATACATGGTCAAATAGAGGATATAGTTAGCTGGTATATTAAACAGTAGTGAATACATGGTCAGACAGAGGATATAGTCAGTTGGTATATTAAACAGTAGTGAATACATGGTCAAACAGAGGATATAGTTAGCTGGTATATTAAACAGTAGTGAATACATGGTCA
>NW_013795033.1:0-584 GCF_000517525.1 Limulus polyphemus | reverse complement strand
CATGCCCTGAGGTATAGGTAAATGAGATTTTATATCATGTATATTTTCGGGTATGAAATATATGTTTCAATGTCATATAAGTGGGTGGATTGTGAGAAAAAAATTCTGTACTTTGACAGATATAAAATAAAAACACACCAATAACAAAGTGAAGGGTAGCAAAAATAACATACTGGTGCTTTGTACCCTGACGTGCATAATATAAAACATATCAATAACAGACAGACTGAAGGGTAGCAAGAATAATGTAGTGGTGTTTTGTACCCTGACGTACATAACAATAACAAACAGACTGGAGGGTAGCAAGAATAATGTACTGGTGCTTTGTAGCCTGATGTACATAACATAAACATATCAATAACAGACTAAGTGAAGGGTAACAAGAATAATATACTACTGCTCTGCACCTTGACTTACAGTACGAGATAAAGTGAAGGGTTGCGAAAATAAGAGTCTAGTATTCTGTACTCTGTAAGACATAACATAAAACTCAACTATACCAGACAAAGTGAAAGCTGACCAAGCATCAAGGTGCACAATCAAGCAAGCTTTGTAGGGTCAGCACCTGAAACTGCCGTGCTTCA
>NW_013795032.1:0-890 GCF_000517525.1 Limulus polyphemus | reverse complement strand
ATAGAGTGTATTATAAAAGTAGTTAAGTTTTTAAAGTGACGAGAGACGTATTGACTGTGGAGTTACTGTGTACTAAAAGTTTGTATCGAGAAAGAATAAACTGGTTTAATCAAGAAAGTTCCTCAGAAAGAAGTTCTACCGGAAATCAACAAACAAGCAGATACGTAACACTGTTTTCGAGGTTACATAACTGCGGCAATTAGTAAAGATAAATAACAAGTAATAATAACTAGTGAAAATAAGATAAGTTAAACTTTCTGATCACTATATTAAAACTGATTTATTGAAACAATAGCTCTATTTGGTACTGGGCACATAATACACAATAGAAACTCTACGACGAAAGGAAGTATTAGTTAAATGTTTATTTAAAAACAGCGTCTCAAAACAAAATTTCTGAAAATTCACAACCTAAAATATGATGCAAGTACTGAATTAAATTAAATACTTTTTCTAGCACAAATCATATATTATGTAGAAAGTGTGTGCCAAATTTCATGCAATTAGGTTAAGCATTTTAACTGGGAGAACAAAACAAATAGAGTGACGCAACGTCACCCTGCTGGTCCAAATAGAGTAAAACAGATGGCCTGGCATGGCTAGGTGGTTAGTGCGCTCGACTCGCAATTTGAGAGTCGCGGGTTCGAATCCAAACATCAGGAGGTTTGAAGAACAACTAAGTGACTGTTTCTCAATTGCACAGTATGCCATTATGACATATGATAGGTTCTCGTCCCAATAAACTGCATCAGGGTTAACAAACTTAACAAGCATATGCTCAACAGTCTTCACTGTCCTTTCAACCAATCCCCGTCCCACCAAACATACTCGCACTTTCAGCCGTGTGGGCGTTATAACGTGACGGTTAATCCCATTATTCGTGGTAAAAG
>NW_013795031.1:0-584 GCF_000517525.1 Limulus polyphemus | reverse complement strand
AGAAGGAAGTAAGTCAACGCTACTCATTACATTGGACTATATAGAAGGCAGTTTCTTAACTACATGACTAGACTACATAGATGTCAGTTACTCAACGCCACTACCAGACTAGACAATATAGTTGTCAGTTAGTCAACGTTACCCACTACTTTGTACTACATAGAAGGCGGTTAATCAACGCTACCCACTACACTGGACTATTTAGAATTAATAGTTAACATTTCCCACTACACTAGACTATATACATGTCAGTTAGTCAACGCAACCCACAATATTGGACTACATAAAAGTCAGTTCGTCAACGCTAGTCACTACACTGGACTATATAGAAGTCAGTTACTCAACGGTACTACTAGACTGGGCTATATAGAAGTCAGTTAGTTAACGCTAGCCACTACACTGGACTATACGGAAGTCAATTATTCAACGCTACTCACTTCAGTGGACTATACAGAAGTTAGTTAGTCAACGATACGCACTACATTGGACTATATAGAAGTCAGTTACTCAACGCTACTAGACTGGACTGTATAGAAATCAGTTAGTTAACGCTACCCACTACACTGGACTATATAGAACGCTAC
>NW_013795030.1:0-583 GCF_000517525.1 Limulus polyphemus | reverse complement strand
TTACGGTCAATCGCACTATTCGTTGGTAAAAGAGTAGTCCAAGAGTTGGCGGTGGGTGGTGATGACTAGCTGCCTTCCCTCTAGTCTTACACTGCTAAATTAGGGACAGCTAGCGCAGATAGCCCTCGTGTAGCTTTGCGCGAAATTCCAAAAACAAAACAAACAAAACAGGCAATCGCCGTCCATTCTACAAAGTTTCAACAAAAAGTTTCCGCAGACATGCCGCTGTGCCACTAGGGGGCAAATTGGAAATTATCTATACGTCATCTACAAAAAAAAAAAGTTAAAAGTATTTCTCCTGTCAAACGTAATGGCATTATTAAGGCATGGCTCATTGCAGCTTCTGAGTATGTTAAACAATTTCAAGTTTTAGTAATTTGATCTGAAAATATTTATTAATTAACACCTAAATTCTCCTATACCTATTGACTGGAAGTATAACTTATGTTTTTTAAAGTATAAACTTCAATGACTTTAGAGTGGAGGTGAAAACACAATGAAGTTCTTCTGTCAAGTTATCTCTGTTGTTAACTCTAGAGCCCGGCATGGCCAGGTGGATAAGGCGCTCGACACTCAATCTGAG
>NW_013795029.1:0-583 GCF_000517525.1 Limulus polyphemus | reverse complement strand
TCAATTTAATATATTATAGTTATATTTAGTTCTATTTAATATCTTATAGTTATATTTAGTTCTATACAATATTTTAGAGTTATATTTAGTTCTATACAATATTTTAGAGTTATATTTAGTTCTATACAATATTGTAGAGTTATATTTAGTCCTATACAATATTTAAAAAAAATGTTTTGGCACGTGTGTAATGTTCAATCTTAGAAACTCACAATTTTTAAAAAACAACGATTATTTTATACACAATTTCATGAAAATTACTAAAACACAATATCTTACTGTACAGGATAAAAAGTGGTAAAAAGCCCCAATGAAAGTGGAAAACAATCTCATACACTCTACACGTTTCGACGTATACTATTGCATTATCCTCAGAAGTATAATGTTTTGCAAAAAAAATAACACTTATTTATACAATTATCAAAACACCAATTTACATATTAAAGAAATTCACGCCATTTGCTGACAAAATTTCCATCAGGTCCATGATCCTTATTCAATAATTTAAATTTACGTTTTTTTACATTCAATTATAACAATAGATTCACGTATATTCATACCAATTAAATTTCCAGGTTGTGTT
>NW_013795028.1:0-584 GCF_000517525.1 Limulus polyphemus | reverse complement strand
AATAAGAAGACACAAGATTTAACGATACTGTGCACTGTCAATAAGAAGACACAAGATTTAACAATACTGTGTACTGTTAATAAGAAGACACAATATTCAACGATAATGTGTACTGTCAGTAAGAAAACACAAGATTTAACAATACTGTGTACTGTCAATAAGAAGACACAAGACTTAACAATACTGTGTACTGTCAATAAGAAGACACAAGATTTATAAATACTGTGTACTATCAATAAGAACACCCAAGATTTAACGATAATGTGTACTGTCAGTAAGAAAACACAAGATTTAACGATACTGTGTACTGTCAATAAGAAGACACAAAATTTAACGATACTGCGTACTGTAAATAAGAAGACACAAGATTTAACGATACTGTGTACTTTCAAAAAGAAGACACAATATTTAACAAAACTGTGTATTGTCAATAAGAGGACACACGATTTAACAATACTGTGAACTGTCAATAAGAAGACATAAGATTTAAAGATACTGTGTACTGTCAATAAGAAGACACAAGATTTAACGATACTGTGTACTTTCATTAATAAGACACAAGATTTAACGATAATGTGTACTGT
>NW_013795027.1:0-584 GCF_000517525.1 Limulus polyphemus | reverse complement strand
CAACCTCTCTTTTAACACTTACCGGAATTTGGCCTTTGTTGTTCCCAAACGTCATTTATCGAAGTTAACTATGCACTTACTAGGTAGTAAGTAGTCCAACCCTAATACGCATTGGTCTTCAATGTCAGCCAAGTATACTTTGTGTCTGTCTTTTAAGCCCATGAGCTCAATAGTTACCCACACTGGTCCCCACAAAATTGCATAATGTCCTGTCACACCCCAGAGCTTCTGTATGGCTTCTGGTACTCCTTTGTGATCTAGCACCTTGATCCTCACAAGGGTCTGCTGAGATTCAGAATCTATCACAAAGTTGCGCTTTTGGCCATTCAGCTTTCCTGTCACGTAGACACTGTGTGTGCTTGCCATTTTACACTTAGCTGTTGGGACTTTCATAATGGGGGTTGGTGGGCGTCTCTCGACACCAACCACTACTGGTTCCCCGAGGCTGACTTATTGGTAGTATTCTTCTTACACTGGTTCCTCATATGTCCTTGCTTTTCACAGTTCCAACAACCTTTCTTGGTAGCAGCCTTTCCTGCCATGGCATCTTCTCTGTGTTGAAGTTTACAGCATTGAGCTCTCTT
>NW_013795026.1:0-584 GCF_000517525.1 Limulus polyphemus | reverse complement strand
TGGTTGTTCCTTCAAGCTCATTGCCAGATATACTGCTTTCTGCTCCTCTGTCCGTCCGTTCATCTCTGACAGTAGCACAAACTGTGCTCTATATGCTTCCCACAGTGCTTTCACATCGTATTCCTGTGGCTTTCTTCGTACTGGATCACTCCTAGTACTGACATTCATATCTGGGATGTGACTTGTAACGGGACTGAATATGTCTGCATTAGGGTTTAGCTGCAGGGTCTGAAAGGGGCTTGCCATTGTCTGGGGCTGATTAAGTCGATGGTTAATGTATCATCCTTGTGTAAAAGACAATAATTCGTCCTTTAACGTATCTAATTCGCTTTTAAATTTACTAATGTTTTCTGTTTGTACTTCTTGTTTCCTTTCTTGTTCCAGTTGCCACTGCTGTAGTCCCTCTTCTTGTTTCTTTTCTTTTTCCTCCAACAACTGCTGTAATCTCTCTTCTTGTTTATTTTGCTGTTCGAGCTGCCACTGTTGCAGATTTTCTTACAACTGCTGTAATCTCTCTTCTTGTTTCTTTTCTCGTTCTTCTTGTTTCTTTTCTTTTTCCTCTAACAACTGTTGTAATTTCTCTT
>NW_013795025.1:0-584 GCF_000517525.1 Limulus polyphemus | reverse complement strand
GATGAGGAAGTATTCAAGTATTTGAAAGCAACAAGCTTCAAACTCCATCCTAAGAAATGCCACTTGTTCCAGAAAGAGGTACTTTACTTGGGTCACATTGTAAGTGAGCATGGTGTGCGAATTGATCCTGACAAGGTGAAAGCGGTACGTGATTGGCCAACACCAGACAATCTGGGAGAGTTAAGAAGTTTCTTGGGACTCTGTACCTATTACCGGAAGTTTGTGAAGGACTTTGCAACTATAGCTGCTCCACTACATGATTTGACCAAAAAAAGGTAAGAAGTTTGAAAGGACAGTTTCTTGCCAGCATGCTTTCAAGATATTGAAAGAAAAATTGGCCTCAGCTCCACTTTTAAAGCTTCCAAATCCCTCACTGCCATACATACTGGATTATGATGCTGGAATTGGAGGAGTGTTGTCTTAGAAAATGGGTGAAAACGAACATGTGGTGGCCTACTTCAGTAGGGTCCTGAGTAGACCAGAGAGGAACTACTGTGTAACTCGAAGGTAACTCCTTGCTATAGTGAAGAGTGTGACATGTTTTCATCCTTACCTCTATGGGGCTAGGTTTAGCATCAGGACAG
>NW_013795024.1:0-585 GCF_000517525.1 Limulus polyphemus | reverse complement strand
TTGGACTACTTACTACCGAGGATAGCGAAACCACAGCCAAGGGAACGGGCTTGGAAAATCAGCTCCTTCATTTTGATAAAATGATGTTTGGGAACAACAAAGACCAAATTCCGGTAAGTGTTAAAAAGAGAGGTTGAACTAACCAGGTGTCATCAAGCTGAAGTCAAAGTGACTGAAGGAGTTTATGATGGTGAAGTGGAACCAGGTAAAGATATTAAAGCAGAACAGGAGAAAGACCAAGATTTGAAGCCAATAATTGATTTCTTACAAGTAAGTGTTTTGTGTCCTGCTTGGGAGAAGGTGTCTAGCTTAAGCCCTGTGATAAAGAACTATTGGGCACAATGGGAACAGTTGAAGCTTGAAGATGGTAGTCTTGTCCGTAGATGGGAAAGTGATGACCTGGCAAACAGTTATACTGAGAAAGTTACGGGAAGTTGTGCTGCTTCAATACCATGATAGTTTAACAGGAGGACATCTCGGAGTTACGAAGACATTGAGTCACTTACGACAGAGATTTTACTGGATAGGTATGAGGCAAAATGTGGAAGAATGGTGCAGGACCTGCAGTACATGTGCTAAAAGGGG
>NW_013795023.1:0-584 GCF_000517525.1 Limulus polyphemus | reverse complement strand
AAACTACTGAGCTCATGGGCATGAAGGACAGACACAAAGTATATTTGGCTGACAATGAAGACCAATGCATATTAGGATTGGACTACCTACTACCGAGGAAGTGTGTAATTAATTTTAATAAAATGACGTTTGGGAACAACAAAGGCCGAATTCCGTTAAGTGTTAAAAGAGAGGTTGAACTGGCCAGGTGCCATCAGGCTGAAGTCAAAGTGACTAAAGGAGTTGATGATTTTGAAACAGAACCAGGTATAGATATTAAAGCAGAACAGGAGAAAGACCAAGATTTGAAGCCACTGACTGATTTTCTAAAAGCAAGTGTTTTGTGCCCTGCTTGGGAGAAGGTATCTAACTTAAGCCCTGTGATAAAGAACTATTGGGCATAATGGGACCAGTTGAAGCTTGAAGATGGTATTGTTCTCCTGAGATGGAAAACTGCAGATGGGAAAGTCACGATCTGGCAAACAGTTATACCGAGAAAGTTACGGGAAATTGTGCTGCGTCAATCCCATGACAGTTTAACAGGAGGACATCTCGTAGTTAAGAGGACATTGAGTCACCTACGAAAGATATTTTACTGGATAGGT
>NW_013795022.1:0-584 GCF_000517525.1 Limulus polyphemus | reverse complement strand
AAGGACTTACAACGCTAAAATCCGGGTTTCGATACCCGTGACGGGCAGAACACAGATAGCCCATTGTGTAGCTTTGTGCTTAATTGCTGACAAACAATCAATAGGATAAATAGTTTACAGCATGGGCAAAGGTTACATGTCACCACGCCCGCGGTTGTAGACCACAAATAATCATGTACATTTACAAAACATTTATCAGACCATTATTACATTACGGCGCAATGATTACATGTAACATGAATAATAACCAACAGCAGATTTTACAAAAGCTGCAAAACAAAGTAATACGACTCGCCTACCGACTCCCTCAATACACACCTGCATGCTACGTCGAAAAACACACTTCACTACATACTATGCAAGACCGCATCTCCAAACTAGCCGTCAAATATCACAAAAAAGCCACTCATCGAAACTCACTCACTGCCGAATTCCACAAAATTGCCGCCACCCCCAAACCATGGTGCAAATACCTATACCCATACAATATGATACACAACACCACCACCACATCTCCATGATCAACAGAAATACTCACAACTTACTGTTTTTTTTTTGCCTAATCAATACATTATTCAGTATCA
>NW_013795021.1:0-584 GCF_000517525.1 Limulus polyphemus | reverse complement strand
GCCTTCCCATCGAATTCCTGTGGCTTCCTTCGCACTGGATCACTCCTATTACTGACATTCATATCTGGGATGTGACTTCTAACGGGACTGAATATGTCTGCATTAGGGTTTAGCTGCGGGCTCTGTAAGGGGCTTGTCATTGTCTGGGGCTGATTAAATCGATGGTCAATGTATCCTCCTTGTGTGAAAGACAACAGATCGTCCTTTAACGTAACTAATTCGCTTTTAAATTTTCTAATGCTTTCCATTTGTACTTCTTGCCACTGTTGTTGACTTTCCTGTAGTTGCTGCTGACTTTCCTGCAACTGTTGGAGACTTTCTTCCGGTTTCCTTTCTTGTTCCAGTTGCCACTGCTGTAATTTTTCTTCTTGTTTCTTTTCTCGTTCGTCTTGTTTCTTTTCTTTTTCCTCCAACAACTGCTGTAATTTCTCTTCTTGTTTATTTTGTTGTTCGAGCTGCCACTGTTGCAGGTTTTCTTGCCACTGCTGTAATCTTTCTTCGTGTTTCTTTTCTCGTTCGTCTTGTTTCTTTTCTTTTTCCTCCAACAACTGCTGTAATCTCTTGTTTATTTTGTTGTTCGAGCT
>NW_013795020.1:0-582 GCF_000517525.1 Limulus polyphemus | reverse complement strand
ATTTATGTTTGTAATATTACTCTGGGATTATGACACAGTTGAAAGGTAGAAACTAACATTTACTATCATATTTTATATAGAATTATAAGAAAATTTATGTTTGTAATATTACTTGGGGATTATGACACAGTTGAAAGGAGAAACTAACATTTAATATCATATTTTATATAGAATTATAAGGAAATTTATGTTTGTAATATTACTTGGGGATTATGACACAGTTGAAAGGTAGAAACTAACATTTAATATCATATTTTATATAGAATTATAAGGAGATTTGTGTTTGTAATATTACTTGGGGATTATGAATATTGTTCAGTTAGTGTAATTCTGTCTCTCTTTTTTTTTACTGCGTAATCAGTGAAATCCTCAGTTGAAATACATTGTTTATGTTTTGTGTTTGTTTTGAAAACTCTTAGAATTTCTGTTCCAGAATAAAAATGGAAACACTTGTAGTTCTTTAGAGATTAACAATTAAACAGACACTTGTAGTTCTTTAGAGATTAACAATTAAACAGACACTTGTAGTTCTTTAAGGATTAACAATTAAACAAACAATTGTTGTTTTTCAGGGACCTACAA
>NW_013795019.1:0-1298 GCF_000517525.1 Limulus polyphemus | reverse complement strand
CCTTTCTTAAATAAAACTGGTATATTCTTTCTGAATACAACTTTGCGATACAGTTAATTTCCACAGTCGCGCTATAACAAACGCTATAATTCACAATGAACGTCTCACGTGCTCGACTCAACTGTCAATTACACATTACATTGTTACCGTCACGTCTTGACCGTCTTATATATAAAAGAATACCGAAATCTAGTAAACGCTCGAGCATTCAGGAAAGGACAGGATCCTTCTAGAAGTTCATGACGTGTTACTAGCGTCACGTGACTTCCGCTGTCGTAACAATAATTTCAAACACGTTTATTTTATTGTTGTTTGTGTTAATCTTCAATTTCTTTCGCTAAATCTGTGTAACTGAAGTGCTATTTTTGTTTTACACATTTATATCCGTACCATATTTAAAAAAATGTCCAAATAATTTCTGCTCGAAATTTCACACGAAATAAACTAGAAAAAGTTTTCACTTATATGTGTCAACTTGTTCTTTATTATCAATTATCCATCTTTTCCACAGCTTACAACAATGCACGTGGACTAACATAAAGCCAAACAAACAGATAAATATGTCTGACTGCAACTAGAAACTGTTTTGGATACATAATGATAAAAAGTCTATAATCAATTACTGTATCATCTAGGTAGAGTAGGCAAAAATAATATAAATGACAAAAAAGTGAAAAATTATTCTTACCAGAACATATGTGAAATGGGACACATGAAACTATACGAAAGAAGGCACAAATACAGAAGAGAAACTGATACACTGAGAGTAAGTGACTAGTGGATTACGAAGCATGATCACAGATTTATCTAATTATGGGATCAATGGAAAATGCCAAAAATTCTTTCCCAGAGATGACAGTGAAGAATGAATCTGGAATACCTAAAACGATGATGAAAAACTGTTTGGACTTCTGCCTCATAACAGGATTTATTCAGATTGAAATATTTCTACATCTTTTTCCAACAGCTGACTCCACCAAGATCTCCAGGTTAAGCATCATCATCATCAAGATCCAACAACAAGGGAACAAACTTGAACTTGTATCAAAGGTGATAATAGCAAAAGGATTCATCCCCATATGGGGTTTCTATATCAAAATACTGTTACGACAGCGGAAGTCACGTGACTCTAGTAACACGTCATGAGCTTCTAGAAATATCATGTCCATTCGTGAAGCCTCGAGTGTTTACTAAATGTACGGTATTCTTGTATATAAGACCGCCAAGAAGTGACGGCAACAAGGTAATTGAATTGCAGACAGAGATAGAGACGACAATTGAGTCAAGCTCGTGAATTG
>NW_013795018.1:0-584 GCF_000517525.1 Limulus polyphemus | reverse complement strand
GATATAGCCTATGCAGAATTGTTGCATTCAAGAAAACGTTTGTATACAAGTAGAAATGACGAAGTATGACGATGGGAACACTTTCTGCATGAAGTTATAAAAAATATCTTCTATGTGTTATCTATAAAAGTCGTTAACATTTTGAACATGTTCATTTCGGGAGATTTTTCTGTCATTGTGTTGGCTCAACTTGTTAAGTAGACTAAAAGTTTTATTCTTGCTGATGTCAACTACCACACTAGGACCTCTGCCGAACTTGTATGTTTTCAGTCCTCCTTATGTTCCCTTTCTCGTTCTTTGCTACCCCTGCCTGCCCCTAATCGTCCAATTTCTCATTCGTCACCTGATATTATCTCTGTTTCTTCCAACCTGGTTCCTTCTATCACCCTCCAGATGTGTCCTCTGGTGGGTAGTGATCATCTCCCCATAGAACTTTGTGTCCATTTGCAGTCCTTGTCTGTTCCTCGTGCTTCCTGAGGGACTCATCTAAATTTTCGTTCTGCCGACTGGAAATCTTACGCTTCACACATTACTAATTCCATACCAGATATGGATCGACCTCTTACTACAACAGCCAATATTGA
>NW_013795017.1:0-584 GCF_000517525.1 Limulus polyphemus | reverse complement strand
CATCACGTACATATTTTTCACAAAACGTTATATGCACTTTTACATAAGTGAATCATTTTCATTGAAATACGGTCACATTTTCTTTTGTTTAAAAATGTTGACAACCACTGACTATAGATTTCTCTAGACCAAACACGACGTGAGAGTCTTATCGATCGTTCTAGAACCTACGAGTAAAACACCGCTAGTAGATAAACGGTTAACAGGTCACATGACGTGTCATTTCTGGATAGTATTTGTTTGTACGTGTACTTTGACATTGTTTTTTTTTCAATATTATTTATTCGTCGCTATGGCAACAAGAGGTTGTGTAAATGGTCCAAACATATTCTGGTATATTTGTGGTGAATTTGTTGTAATAAAACAACAAAGGCAAAACATTACAGAATTCGTCAAAAAAGCGTATTACGCGCATTTTGGGATAAAACTTGGGGACCAAGACAAATCATGGGCTCCGCACAAAGTTTGCACCGTTTGTGTCGAAGAGTTTAGACAATGAACTAAAGGTAGGAAAAAGTATTTGCCTTTTGGAACTCCAATGGTCTGGCGTGAACCTAGAAACCACAGGAATGACTGCTATTTTT
>NW_013795016.1:0-704 GCF_000517525.1 Limulus polyphemus | reverse complement strand
GTATACTTGACAGTATAGGTAGAACTACAAACTGATACAAGTGTTACCAGCTAGTATAGGTAGAACTAAACTGATACAAATGTTACCAGCTAGTATACATGACAGTATAGGTAGAACTAAACTGATACAAGTGTTACCAGCTAGTATACTTGACAGTATAGGTAGAACTAAAACTGATACAAGTGTTACCAGCTAGTATACTTGACAGTATAGGTAGAACTAAAACTGATACAAGTGTTACCAGTTAGTATAGGTAGAACTAAAACTGATACAATGTAACCAGCTAGTAAAGGAAGAACTAAAACTGATACAATGTTACCAGCTAGTATAGGTAGAACTAAAACTGATACAAGTGTTACCAGCTAGTATAGGTAGAACTAAAACTGATACCAGTGTTACCAGCTAGTATACGTAACAGTATAGGTAGAACTAAAACTGATACAAATGTTACCAGCTAGTATACATGACTGTATAGGTAGAACTAAAACTGATACCAGTGTTACCAGCTAGTATACTTGACAGTATAGGTAGAACTAAAACTGATACCAGTGTTTCCAGCTAGTATAGGTAGAACTAAAACTGATACAAATGTTACCAGCTAGTATACTTGACAGTATAGGTAGAACTAAAACTGATACAAGTGTTACCAGCAAGTATAGGTAACAGTATAGGTAGAACTAAAAGTGATACAAGTGTTACCAGCT
>NW_013795015.1:0-827 GCF_000517525.1 Limulus polyphemus | reverse complement strand
ACTTTACTGGGATTTAACAGGGTAATCATTGATGACATTAATGGAACCTAGAACTTTACTGGGATTTAACAGGGTAATCAATGATGATGTTAATGAAATGTAGAACTATACTGGGATTTAACAGGGTAATCGATGATGATGTTAATGAAATCTAGAACTATACTGGGATTTAACAGGGTAATCAATGATGATGTTAATGAAATCTAGAACTGTACTGGGATTTAACAGGGTAATCAATGATGATGTTAATGAAATCTAGAACTTTACTGGGATTTAACAGGGTAATCAATGATGATGTTAATGAAATCTAGAACTTTACTGTGGTTTAACAGGGTAATCATTGATGACATTAATGGAACCTAGAACTTGACTGGGATTTAACAGGGTAATTATTGATGACATTAATGTAACCTAGAACTTTACTGGGGTTTAACAGGGTAATCAATGATGATGTTAATGGAACCTAAAACTTTACTGGGATTTAACAGGGTATTCATTGATGACATTAATGGAACCTAGAACTTGACTGGGATTTAACAGGGTAATTATTGATGACATTAATGGAACCTAGAACTTTACTGGGTTTAACAGGGTAATCAATGATGATGTTAATGGAACCTAAAACTTTACTGGGATTTAACAGGGTAATCAATGATTCCTTTACAAATAAAGGATGGGTTTAAATTTTTAATTTCTTACAGTTTAGTAGATGTAGAACCTGTATGTTCTATCTAGGAATTTCTTACAGTTTAGTAGATGTAGAACCTGTATGTTCCATCTAGGAATTTCATACAGTTTAATAGATGTAGGACCTGTATGTTCCATCT
>NW_013795014.1:0-584 GCF_000517525.1 Limulus polyphemus | reverse complement strand
AACGTTTCGACAAGGTTTTGTCACCTTGTCGAAACGTTGTACATTTGCTGTCATGTTAAACTTATATTAAAGTTTTTCTTCATTACCCATTTAAGCCGTCTCCAGCCACTATTGTGTTAAATATAACCTAACGTCCAGTATAGGTGCTATAATTAAACCTATTGTGTTAAATATAAGCTAACTTCCTAAATAGATGCTTTACTTAAACCTATTGAGTTACATATAAACTAACGTGTTACATAGATTCTTTACCTAAACCTATTGTGTTAATTATAACCTTACGTCCAGTATAGATGCTATAATTAAACCTATTGTGTTAAATATAACCTAACGTCCAGTATAGGTGCTATACTTATACTTACTGTGTTAAATATAACCTAACGTCCAGTATAGGTGCTATACTTAAACTTACTGTGTTAAATATAACCTAACGTCTAGTATAGGTGCTATACTTAAACTTACTGTGTTAAATATAAACTAACGTCCAGTATAGGTGCTATACTTAAACTTACTGTGTTAAATATAACCTAACGTCTAGTATAGGTGCTATACTTAAACTTATTGTGTTAAATATAAACTAACGT
>NW_013795013.1:0-584 GCF_000517525.1 Limulus polyphemus | reverse complement strand
ATGAATAACCAATCGAAAGCTCAGAATGTTCACCTAGTGGCTTTCTTAGCCATTTTAAATTCTTAGAATGCCATCTCTTTCTTTTGAACCAAGATTTCAAGGAGGTAGGTTGTGTCTTTAGTCTGCTCGAAATTTCATATTTTTTTGAGACTGAAATACAGCTTAGTTACTATGCTTGATAAATTATAGTGGAATTCTATGGTATTAATATAGTAATTTATTATTTTTTTGGTTATTCAACTGTATATATAAAACCTAAAAAAATTCCTCCACGTGCAAAATTTTAAAAGGCAGCCTATGTCAAGCAGCAAGCGAGTACAAAGGTTGTAACTAGAAGAGATAATTGTTTACTTTACTTCTTTATTTACTTTTCTGTGTTTCAAGAAAAATAGTTTAAGAACTTATTTCTAAATAACAATAATCTATATATATATATATATATATATATGATGTATAATAATTGAAATGTGACTGTATTTTACAAAATAATAGTCTATTAAAATAGCCAAGACAGGTCACTTTGTAAAGACTAAAGGTCAGTTCTATATTATTAGATACAGTAACATGAGCACACATATGCCTCA
>NW_013795012.1:0-584 GCF_000517525.1 Limulus polyphemus | reverse complement strand
GGACTGCAGAGAGAGACGTATTGTTGAAGTTCATTGTTAAAACGTTTATTATAGAGCGACTGTTGAAAATAAGTGTATCGGTAAAGTTATATTCAGAAAGAATAAACCAGTTTTATTAAGTAAGGACTTGTGTCGCTAAAGTTTCGTCGGAACGAAGTTACGGAAAAGTAATTAACAAACAAAGACGTAACAATATTTATTACCATATGGTGACGTACCGATCGTGTTGTTACAAACTTTATTGCATCTGGGAAACTCAGATCTTTATTGTGTGAAATATACAGTTTTACTGAAACACTTATACCTGTTGAATTTTATTTGTGTAATACAATAAAACAACTATAATTGTATCCAACAGGTTTAAATTGTTTATGCAAAGATTAAATGAGAAATCTTAGCATATTTTTCGTACGTTTCCTCATCGACAATACCAAATTATGTTACTGTAATCTGACCTGTATAAAACCCTGTGTGTCACGTCACGCTTGATTTATGATTTTTCCCTGACTTTAGACCCGTGTACACGATCTTTCTATGAAAACAATAATTAAATTGTGACTAACAAACTAACAGTCTCAGTACAA
>NW_013795011.1:0-942 GCF_000517525.1 Limulus polyphemus | reverse complement strand
GTTTAAGGTTAAAAGTCGTCATTTTGATCCAGTAATAGATATCACATTACAAGATCAAAAACAAATCCTCCTCACATTACGAGATCAAGAATAGATCCTTGTTACATTAAGAGATCAAAAACAAATCCTCCTCACATTACGAGATCAAGAATAGATCCTTGTTACATTAAGAGATCAAAAACAAATCCTCCTCACATTACGAGATCAAGAATAGATCCTTGTCACATTAAAAGATCAAAAACAAATCCTCCTCACATTACGAGATCAAGAATAGATCCTTGTCACATTATAAGATCAAGAACAAGTAGATGTCATTAAACGAAAGAACATGTCTTTGTCACATTAGAAGATCAAGAACAAATAAATGTCACATCGCAAGGTCGAAAACAGATCCTATGTACCACTCTGAGTATGAAGAAAATAAGTCATTCAGTGTAACAGTTCTCTCAGATGGGTAAATTTAAAAATCAAGAGACGAATTTGGATATCCTGAAATCGTCCAAAGAAAGACTTGCGTCATTGAAGTGCCTACAAGGTTGAACTTCTGCTGTGTGGAAGATTGCTGCACTGAGTGACCACACATAAAATGCTGACTACTGACTCATTACATTATGGCTGGTCTAAACAAAACACATGAACCAGTGTCAGCTCTACTCGGAAAATATGTTTTTCAACTATCTTTGGATGAGATATAATCTCATTTTAACGAGTTTTCTTTCAAGTTTTGTGCTTACTGGAAAGTCACATGAAAAGTGAAGCATGGAAGACCAGTACGCAAAACGTCACACGTTTTCATGTGAAGTAAGGTTTGGTTTAGTTTGGTTTATTACAAATTTCGCGCAAAGCTACACGAGGACTATCTGCGTTAGCCGTCCCTAATTTAGCAGTGCAAGACTAGAGGGAAGGCAGCTACTCATCACCACCCACCGCCAACTCTTGGGG
>NW_013795010.1:0-583 GCF_000517525.1 Limulus polyphemus | reverse complement strand
GGCTTCTCATATAAAACACAAGTTTCAAAACTAGGGATATAACAGAGATTTGTTCTGTATGCTTGAAAGATTACTCTAACTATGTGACTTTGAACAATACTGGATGACATGAATATCAAAATGGTTTACAAATTATGTAAGTACACCTAGTAGGCTATACTTCATTAGTTCCAGGTTACAGTTGTGATATCGTGAGATGTTATATTTTAACTTTATTTTAGGCCTGTGTAAGGCGGTAATTAATTCTTTGTTATTGTCATTAAGTGGGTAATGAGTCACAAAACAAATAATCAAAACATTTCAGAGGGGGTGCGCCAAAAGCGTCTTTGCCCCCGGGTGCTGAGAACCCTTGCTACAGATGTATAATTATAAGGGAGTGACCTCTATAAATGAAGAGGACCCAAATCAAATTTTTGTCAAAAGGCTGAGCTTGTCTGTAAAACTTTATGCCATCACACTACAGAAAAACTGCTACTGTGGGCAACTAAATGCCTGCAGTAAAGTTGAGTTCACATACTGTCGAACTCCCGACTATTGTAAAACACTGTTGGGAGACCAAAATTTCCCTTATTACAAAAGAAGG
>NW_013795009.1:0-584 GCF_000517525.1 Limulus polyphemus | reverse complement strand
CACCACGGGTATCGAAACCCGGTTTCTAGCGTTGTAAGCCCGCAGACAAACCGCTGTGCCACTGAGAGGCTCGAAAAATAACGCCTACTGTTGAATTGGACTTTAGTTTTGAAATTTGAAACATTAGCTACACGAACCAAACAAAATAGCTATTGGATTCAATATCAATGCATAAAAATAGTCCCCTGATGGGACAGCGGTAAGTCTACAGACTTATGACGCTAAAATCCGAGGTTTGATTCACCGTGGTGAACAGAGTAGATAGCCCGATGTGGCTTTGTTCTTAAATAAACGAGCATACAAATATTTTTATATTCCAAGCATGCACCCAAACAATCAATTTTTAAAAATCAATGCACTGTATATATGTGTGTATGTGTGGTGCTAGTTTGTTTTTGTCAGTACACAAAACATCTTTAGCACACCAGCAAATGTACAACGTTTCGACAAGGTTTTGTCATCACCAACCTTGTCGAAACGTTGTACATTTGCTCTTATATTAAACTTATATTAAAGTTTTTCTTCATTACCCATTCAAGCCGTCTCCAACCATTATTGGTCTCAAAGTGGGTTCCTCGTCTTCG
>NW_013795008.1:0-584 GCF_000517525.1 Limulus polyphemus | reverse complement strand
ATGAGCCCGAAATCTGTTCAACTGATTCTCCACAGATTGGGTTATCGTTGCAGAGCAGCTAGACGGAAGCCCTTATTAAGCCCTGCCAACATAGTCAGACGAAATAAGTGGGCAAGTGATATGATGACCAAGCCTCTGCACTTTTGGAAGACCGTATTGTTCTCAGACGAATCAAGATTCGCTCAATTTTCGGACAGTGGAAGGATATGGGTCTGGAGAATGCCTCACCAAGAGTTTTGGCTCAACAGATTGCAGCCAACTGTGAAACATGGTGGTTTCAGCGTGATGGTTTGGGGAGCTGTTTGGGTTGGTGGGAGATCGAGCTTAGTGGAGTGTGTTGGCAACATAAATTTTGCGAAATACGTCGAAATATTGGAGGAAGGACTCTTTCCACTTTATTCCTCGGGTTTCGTGGATAAGAACACAACAGTGTTCCAGGAAGATGGAGCACCGTGTCACACTGCTAGAAACACCCAAAAGTGGCTGGAAGAAAATGGTATCCAGAAGTTGACCTGGCCGAGCCAATCTCCTGACATGAACCCCATCGAAAACCTCTGGGCCATACTCGACCGGCAAGTCAAGAA
>NW_013795007.1:0-770 GCF_000517525.1 Limulus polyphemus | reverse complement strand
GGTTGGTGCTAAGAGACGCCCACCAACCTCCATCGTGAAAGTCCCAACAGCTAAGTGTAAAATGGCAAGCACACATAGTATCTACGTGACAGGGAAGCTGGATGGCCAAAGGTGCAACTTTGTCTCTCAGCAAACCCTTGTGAGCATCAAGGTGCTGGATAACAAAGGAGTACCAGAAGCTGTACAGGCTGGATAACAAAGGAGTACCAGAAGCCGTACAGAAGCTTTATGGTGTGACAGGACATTCTACAAGGTTGTGGGGACCAGTGTGAGTAACTATCGAGCTCATGGGTATAAAAAACAGACAGAAAGTATACTTGGCTGATATTGAAGACCAATGCATATTAGGATTGGACTATCTACTACCGAGGAAGTGTGTAGTTAACTTCGATAAAATGACGATTGGAAACAACAAAGGCCAGACTCCAGTAAGTGTTGCTACACCCGTTGATCTGCATGTCACAGAACTTAAATCAACTACAATACCCCCTATGTCAGAGAAGATAATTTGGGGAAGGATAAAATAATATCCCCATGGAAGCCCAATGCTTGTAGAAGCAGTAGAAGACCCATCCAGGCCAGCAGATTTGAAGATTGGAAGGTCACTTGTAGCAGGTCGTCAAGTAGTACCTATAACAGTGGCCAATTTCTCTGAATATGAGCAGACACTTAAGGAAGGGGAATTGTTGGGTGTGTGCCAGGAGGTAGAGCCAGTCAATGTTAAAGCAAGGAATGCAACTGTGAAGAAAGGACAAACACTTCCAGAATAT
>NW_013795006.1:0-579 GCF_000517525.1 Limulus polyphemus | reverse complement strand
CATGCAAAGCGATAGAACTGTAAATCGTGAAACTTGCTGAATGACAGCCTATGTACCCATCTATAAATCTTCAAACATGCCAACTTAACATAGTAGTATTTCACATCTTGATCAGTTAATAAATGGAAACAAGATGAAAAAAGATGATTGCATTAATTCTGAGTGGTTAAGAAAAATTGGGAATTTTATACAACGATTAGGCTCCTGGGCCAGATAATATTTCCCCAAGGGTTTTGAAGGAGGTTAAAAATTGGATATGTGAACCACTTACTATTATTTTTGTCAGCCCTTGAATAGTGGGCAGGTACCAGAGGATTGGAAATTAGCTAATGTAACTCTTCTTTTCAAGGGAGATGATAAAAATTGTCCCAGTAATTATAGATCCATTAGTCTTGCATCAGTTGTGGGAAAAGTTTTGGAAAGTCTGTTAAAAGATGCTTTTCAAAGTCATTTAAGAAAGCTTAGAATTTTATTGGATAGTCAACATGGTTTCACTAAGGTAAAATCTTTCCTTACAAATCTTTTGACATTGTTTTAAAAGGTTACTGCTTATGTAGATGAGGGTAAGGATGTAGATTT
>NW_013795005.1:0-584 GCF_000517525.1 Limulus polyphemus | reverse complement strand
ATCCTCTCGCTCGACCACGGCAAGTCATCTCAAACTGCACGGAAGCCACGCCTTTTACTTCAAGCACCGCTAAAATTACTAACAAACCAAGAAAGATGCGAAGAGAAATAACTTTAATTCTGACCACCCCTGGGTTATTAAACCTAAATACCTATCAATATTGGATCGGACACTTCAGCGTGTACCTTTACTTTCAATAGCGAGAAACAGAAAATAAATAAATCCGCCCTTGCATATCGACATCCTATTTAGTTACTGAACTTCGGCTAAATGTTGATCCAAAAGTAACGAGTATTTTATTTCGAAACTAAGCTCCATTAATATTAATAAAATATCATACATAGAATCATTTTGGCACTAATGCAGCAGCTCGGATGAAAATATACAAGACAAAAACATACAAACAAACAATGTTTAAGTAGATATATGCTAGAAATGTAAATAAATTATGGATTTGAAAACTTAAAAATTTTTGGATGTATGTTTGACCAAATATATCTCAAGCAAAAATATCCAGCAAAAGAAAAAACAACAAAAAAAAACAACATAGATCCCTCTTTACATACAGGTAAGTTAAATAGCCA
>NW_013795004.1:0-583 GCF_000517525.1 Limulus polyphemus | reverse complement strand
GTTAACAAAGGTCTGCGATGGTTTTATTGTTAACAAAGGCCTGCGATGGTTTAATTGTTAACACAGGCCTGTGATGATTTTATTGTTAACAAAGGTCTGCGATGGTTTTATTGTTAACACAGGACCTGCGATGATTTTATTGTTAACAAAGGTCTGCGATGGTTTAATTGTTAACACAGGCCTGCGATGATTTTATTGTTAACAAAGGTCTGCGATGGTTTAATTGTTAACACAGGCCTGCAATGATTTTATTATTAACAAAGGTCTGCGATGGTTTAATTGTTAACACAGGCCTGCGATGATTCTATTGTCTTGAAATGTTAACATTTTCTACAGTAGCTCCTGTACGCTGAATGCGAAAATGATATTCATTTTTTTCTGTATTACGTAAAGATTTTTCACAAAACGTCATAACGCAATACATAAAAGAAAGACCACATCACCTAGTTTTGAGATTAAAAGACAAAAAACAGGGTGAATCAGGATGCATATTTGCTTGTCATCAATGTTCTTCCCTTTTCTTCAGTTTGTTTGGATTTTTGTTAACAAACATAATAATAAAAATGTTCAATGTGGCAAACGG
>NW_013795003.1:0-583 GCF_000517525.1 Limulus polyphemus | reverse complement strand
ATTCACTTTTACTTCATGTAGTTATCTCATTAATACTCTCTCTCTCCATCCACTTTTACTCCATGTAGTTATCTCATTAACTATCTCTCTCTATATATATATCCACTTTTACTCCATGTAGTTATCTCGTTAACCCTATCTCTCCATCCACTTTTACTCCATGTAGTTATCCCATTAACTATCTCTCTCTCTCCATCCACTTTTACTCCATGTAGTTATCCCATTAACTATCTCTCTCTCTCCATCCACTTTTACTCCATGTAGTTATCACATTAACACTCTCTATCCATCCACTTTTACTCCATGTAGTTATCTCATTAATACTCTCTCTCCATCCACTTTTACTCCATGTAGTTATCTCATTAACTCTCTCTCCATCCACTTTTACTCCATGTAGTTATCTCATTAACTATCTCTCTCTCTCTCTATATCCACTTTTACTCCATGTAGTTATCTCATTAACTCTCTCTCTCCATCCACTTTTACTCCATGTAGTTATCCCATTAACTATCTCTCTCTCTCCATCCACTTTTACTCCATGTAGTTATCCCATTAACTATCTCTCTCTCTTCATCCACTTTTA